>NW_021703783.1:35042946-35135621 GCF_005190385.1 Monodon monoceros
CTCTCTCTCTCTCTCTCTCTCTCTCTCTCTCTCTCTCTCTCTCTCCACAGTGATAAGTGTTTCCCTTCCAGAAGCAGGCTTCAGGCATGATCTGGGTGTTTTTTCCAGGCCTAGTTCTCTAGCCCTTCTAGTGCTTCAGTAAGCTGCCCAATATTTTTTTAAATAAATCCCTTTTTGCTTAACTCAGCCAGAGTCCACTTTTATTAATGGCAACTAGTAGCCTTGTCAGATAAAGGCAAGACATTAATGTTACTTAACTTATACTGCTAATACAGGAGATGATGTCAGAGACTCATCAAAGAACCATAGAGCAAATAATTTAGAATTGAATATTTGGCTTCCCCTTTTGGAAAAAAAGAACCTTGGCCATTCCTCCCAAAACAAGCTTCAGCCTTCTGTAAGGAGCTTTACCCCATTCTCTTTATTTTTTCTTCTCCCTGCCCCATCCCCAAACCCCTGTTTATTTCTTAAGTAGAATGACTTATCTAATTCTCTTTACTTTGCCAATCCCAAATAAGTTACCAAGATCTTTTCACAGTAAGTCCCCTACATACGAACTTTAAAGTTGCGAACTTTCAAAGACGCGAACATGTGTTCACATGTCCAATCACATGTTCACATGTCTGGCGTACATTGTCACGTGCATGCATCCTCTACGTGTGGCTGTGCTTTTGTGTACTTTACAGGACTGTATGGAGTACAGTAGTACAGTATCTTTATTTCAAGCCCAGGAGGTCCAGAAGCAAGTGTAAAAGCAGCGGTGATGTAGCTGGTACTGCTAAGAAGCGCCAGCTATTGTACTGCACTACTGTACTATTCAAGATACTGTACTGTAAGATTAAAAATGTTTTCTTTATTTTTTGTGTTTGTTTTTTAATGTATTATTTGTGTGAAAAATATTTTAAGCCTATTACAGTACAATACTATATAGTCTATTGTGTTAGTTGGGTACCTATGCTAACTTTGTTGGACTTGCAAATGCACTCTCGGAATTGAACTCGTTCGTATGTAGGGGACTTACTGCAAAGGCAGCTCTTTCCCTAAAGCAAACTAGTCACATATTTTTTTTTCATTCCACCATGCTAGATATTCCCTGTTGTTTTGTCGTAACCAATCTGACAAGTAACAAAGATATCACACTTATAAAAGCTTGCATTTGTTGAGTCACTTCATTTTTTTAAAAATTGGAGACTAACATTTCTTCTTTTGGAAATTACCTGTGATTTTACTCATTTTTCTTATTTGAATATTTTTTCCTTGTTATTTTGTAAATTCTTTCAAGCTCTTTATATATAGGGAATATTAGTATATGATCATATATATTGCAAATAATTTCCCCAGGTGGTTGTTTGCCATTTGGCTTTGTTTTTTCTTTTTTGGCCACACTGCACAGCAAGTGGGATCCTAGTTCCCCAACCAGGGATCTAACCCATGCCCCCTGCAGTGGTAGCACAACGTCCTAACCACTGGACCACCAGGGAATTCCCCATTTGGCATTGTTTATAATGAAGTTTTGCTTGTTTTACCAAGCAGAAATTTTGGTTTTGGTTTTTAGAAAATAAAACCTTTCAAACTTTTCCTGTATGATGTCCAGATTTGTGCCATGCTTAGAAAAGCTTCTCCCACTGACTCTGGCCCCAAGATCATATACATGTTTACCTGTCTTTTTTCCTTCTCCATCTGTAATTCATTAAAAATTAAGAAACTGATGTCCAGATTGATAAAATGACTTGCCCATGTTTATACAACTAATTAAAGATAGAAATAGACTACAGAAAAGATGGCAGTTCTACTCAAAGCAGTCCTAAATAGTGGTACTTCGTTTAATTTAAAATTTTTATTTAATGTTAAGTGAGATTTTTTACTCTTTAAAGATTCTGGCTATTTTCTAGAAGCTCTCTTAGGAAATAGGAAGAAAATACTCTCAAACACTGACAACCCAGAAGACACAATGGGATTTATTAGACAAATATATGCTCACCCTTGAGAAATTCCTTTATTAAAACGTATGGGAAAATTTGCATCAGTTTAATAAACCAGTCATTTAAGTCCCATTACCCTAGAGCTACTCTATAATAGTTAGAGCCAACAGAAAACAGGGTATTCAAAAAAGCTACCATATTCTTTCTTAAAATGATATTTGACATATAAAAATTTATATTCTCGGGGCTTCCCTGGTGGCGCAGTGGTTGAGAGTCCGCCTGCCGATGCAGGGGACACGGGTTCGTGCCCCGGTCCGGGAAGATTCCACATGCCGTGGAGCGGCTGGGTCTGTGAGCCATGGCCGCTGAACCTGCGCGTCCGGAGCCTGTGCTCTGCAACGGGAGAGGCCACAACAGTGAGAGGCCCGCGTACCGCACAAAAAAAAAAAAAAAAAAAAAATTTATATACTCATATTCAGCTAACAATACTTTGCCAGCTACATAAATTATTATTAATTTTTTACTATTTATCAGAATATGTAAGGAATTCTTATGTTTTGTTATTTTTAACAAGCATATTTGCACACCTCTCAAACCAGCAGAATAGTAACATTCAATATATATATAGGTCTGCATTTCTTCTGAATTCACAAATGAGTTTCACTGATTTCTGCTTTCTATTATAGATTCATTTTTAAATAATATAACAAACATCTTTGAGATGAAGTTATTCTCAGAAAGATCTATTTTAGTATGCAGACAGGCAATAATTGGTTATTTTCCAAATTGAATCTTTTCTTAGTTGGATTTGGTTTCAAACAAATTTAGTCTGTGCTTTCTATAACAACAAAAAACTTTTAAACACAGTCTTTACTTTGATTAAGCTCTAACATCCGGGAAATATCTTCAGAACCTGCCTCATTACACCTGCTTTTTACAATAAATAAAAGTGAATTTGTTCTTAATTTTTCCCTTCAATAATTATGATGAACATTGAACAACAGTAACACAACTCTAGAACACAGAGCAGGAGAAATTAGCAATCATCATCCCACTCGTATAGTATTTTCTTCATTTATGCATGTTTTCTTTCAATATTTCTTCATATAGTACACGTAGCACATAGTTGCAATTCAAGTGTTCATACATTTTATGTTTTTATTTTTCTGTTATTATGGCATAAAACTTTTGCTATTGTCATTTGATTGACAAGAATTGAGTTACTACAATATTCCTATGAGGATGTTTCACAATTTAATTGTTTTTCTTTCTAGCTACTAGAATATTTCAGTTGTGTCTTTGTTTATATTTCACATACTTGAAAAATGATTTGAGGCTGTATAAAAACAAAACAAAGATTACTGAAATAGAAATAAAGCTTTGTAAAGTGTTTAATAAATAAAGAAGCTAAGAAAACAGTGTTAATTTAATTAAATAGCTCTAAGTTTCCACAATATTCCTTCATACAGCTGTGTCTAATAATAAGACAATCTAGGTCTTACTAGAAAAGTGTGAGCCTGCAAGTTCATAGATGTGAGTTTACATATATTTGGGGATGAATATTTGTTTACAGACGTATTTATTTCCAGCCCCTTTAACATGAAAGCTTCATCTATTTTATTTAATACTGTCAGATTTTGTGTTAGGGAATGCTGGCCTCATGAAATGAGTTAAGAAGTGTTCCCTTATTCTCTAATTTCTGGAAGGTTTGTGTAACATTAGGAGTATTTCTTCCTTATATATTTTACAGAATTCACCAGTGAATCCACATGAGCCTGACATTTTCTTTCTTTTGTCTTCTTTGAAAATTAAGTACATTTTCAACCATTATTTTTCCAAAAAATTTTTTCTGACTCATTCTCTTTTTATTTTCCTTCTGTGACTTCAGTTTCAAATATCTTGGGACTTTGGTATTTTCACACAGGTTTGTTAATGTCTCTTCATTTTCTTTCAATCACTCTTTCTCTGTTCTTCAGATTGGATAATTTCTATCAATATATCTTCAAGTTTACTGATTCTTTCCTTTGTTATCACTATTCTGCTGTTAAAACCAGTGAATTTTTGTTTCAGATATTGTGTTTTTCAGTTCTAGGGTTTCCATTTGATCCTTTTTCACAATTTTTATTCCTCTTGTGAGTTTCTTTTCAATTTATTACAGTACATTTTTCTTTACCTCATTAAGTCTGGTGGTAATAGCTAGATTAAGTTCTTGTCTGCTGACTTAGGTCTGCTAATACCAATATCTGAGTCATCTTTAGATTGGCCTCCATTCGTTGTCTTTTCTCTGGAGAGTAAATCACGTTTTCATGATCCTTCATATGTCATGCCACATAATTTTGGATTTTATCTTGAATATTATGAATTTTACATTGTGGAGATTTTGGATTCTGTTATAAAGACTGCTGATCTCTTTGGATGAGCTTGCTATTAACTCAGGTATTAAACAGCAGACTCTTTTAGTGACAGGCCAAATCTCAGTTTAGTTCTTTTATACCTGAGCTATTTGCAGTGTGCTCATGCTTCAGGGATCAGCTAGAAACTTGGTTATATTTTAGGTACAGAATTTAGGCATCCCTCTTTGGTTCTCTCTTTTCTAGGATTACACTCACACCTTCTAAGGACTCAGGTTGCCCTGAACTCTGTATTTTCATTCTGTAGGCCAGATAGACTACAGATTATTTGAGTCCTGAACATTGTCACAACTGTGGACTGACCTCAGGCTAAACCATCTTATACCCCAAAACGTGAAATGCCTTGTGACACCCCATCTCTCAATTTTAAAATTTTCCTTCAAGAACTGCCTGTTGTTTCTTACTGTACTTACTCTCCAGAATCTTCAAGTAATTGTTGTATTTTGTCCGAAGTTTATACTTGTTATCTGTAGAAGAATCAGTGTTTTAGGAACTAACTCAGTCACCTAAATAATTTCCTGTTCAATTTTTTTCTTTTGAAAAGCTGTTTAATAAATTCTCACAAGTGCCCTCTGCAAATTGCAAAGGAATATGGACATATTCAAAGAAAACAACTACTCCTTTTCTCCTCTCTTTTTCAACTCCCACCCACTGGAGGTATCTACTATTAGCAATGTAGACTGTCTCCCTCCTTACCAGATCTCCAGACTTACATGCTGTTGTGTTAAAATAGACAGGATTTTTCTTTTAAAAAAGTGAAATCAAACTATACCCATTGCTATGGAGCTTTCTTTTCTGAATGTGTCTTGGACAAATTTCTAGGTTAACATATACACACCTACCAAATTTTTAGTGATTTCAAAATCTAGATTTCTGACTAACCATATAGCATATGGGAAGATAATGTCTTGAAGATAGAAGTGACATTTCCCATCAGTTCTTGCCACCTCAGACCCCAGCCCTAGTCTGGATTAGCAAAGAGAAAGAAATAGCAGCCTCCATACTGGTTTTAGGATCCTCCTAGATTAAAAGAAGACTAGAATCTTTTGCTACAGAGGATTAGAGCCACTACTATTGGAAATTATTTAGTGTCTTCCTCATACAAAGAGAGTTTCCTGGGAGCATTATAAATAATCAAGGAAGAGCATAGAAGAGAATTTTCCACTATTAAAACAACTAATGAAACATTTTTTTATGACAACACTCTAAAGCTTTGTGTAACTGATCTCTTTTCCTTGTATGGTGGGTCATTAGAGTCAACTGGGAGTAGTTCCATGATAAAATAGAAAACAGAATAACAGGACTGGATTTTTTTAAATGCAGCTGACTTTATGACCATTTTTGGAATATTTAGCTGGAAATTATAAGTTTATCTTATCCGATGCCTATTTAATCATGTTGTCACTTGCATAGCTGGAAGAATAAATTTTCCTAAATCTAACATCAGTTGAGATCTTTATAACTAATTTAATCTATCTTTTCCCTTTTGATCATATAAAACTTTAGCCCTTTTCCAGAGATATGAGACTTTTGCCTGACAGATCTGTATGTGTCTGACTGTTTAAACACAATGCCAGAACATTCATTATATATGTGTGTGCATAAGTACAGAGATACCCAGATTGACATTTAGATAGAATTGATTGAATTTATTGTGATGTTAATATAATTTAAACCTTAGTAGGGTTTCATCAAGATTGCTTTATACTCTGGCATGGGCTAATATAAAAGATCAAGGATTTTGATTGCATATATCAGAACCTACTCTAGGAAGTTTAAGCAAAAAGGATTTCTTAGAGGTTAACAGGTAGTTTGTAAAAACTGTGAGAGGACCGGAGAACTGGATGTGGGTTGCTGCACAGCCCACAGCAATAGCAGCCAGAAGAAGCATCCAACCACACCACAGGACTGTCCTAGCAAAATACCCACTGCCACTGCCTCCCTCTGACTGTCACCTGTTATTCTAGGACCAGACACTAGCACCTCCTCCAGAACTTCTCCAGAAAAACCAGTAACTTTGCCATCATGTTTGCAAGAAGGATCAATTTCCTCATGTGTGACTTATCTCACATTGCTCACTTCTTCCTATTAAGTCTTGTGCAGCTCTGTCTGCCTGGAAGGACCCAGACCACTTCTGGAGCCCTAGGTGTAAGGGACACCAGGAAATGTAGTTTTAGTTCCCCAGCCCCTACAGTTCAAGTAGGCACACCCGAGAGGGGTTGTGATGGGTGCTTACCACTACTCCACTATAGTGTGTTTGGTGGAGATGATATGTTGTGAGAGTCCTGAGATATACTCTGTTTTTATGAAAAAGAAATATTTTCCAATACATGGGAGGCTTAAATGCTTTGGTTTTATTTGAGTTAAACGTCACAAAAAGGAAGCCAAACAAGACAGGCGCTGGATTGAGTTGACTCAGGCTCGGTAGTTTGTGCTTATTCTCCCAAAATGCATTTTGGCTGCAAAATATTATGCCCAAAGGAGCAGCCCTGTGCAAAGAAACCTCCTCACCATAGTCAACTATAGCTGAAAGTGGACTTGGACGATAGTTAAGGTGTCCTCTGCATCATTAGGATGTGATTACTGAGTAGAGGAGAGCCATCAAAAAGGGGGTATGGACATCTGTAATCAGAAACTTAGACCACAAAATATAACTTTATTTTTATGTAACTGAATTTACTTCCCGTCTCAAGGCCCCTTTCTAACTGATTCAGAAAACTTAATCTCGTCACTTCCAGATCAACTCAGTCAAAGCAGTGCTTTGCTGCCATTTCATGTTTGAATTTAACTTAAACCTGGTTAATTCAGTTTTTACCTCCCTCTTCTAGGGAAGTTTCTGAGTTTTGGGAGAACTTAGGAGTCAAACCATGGTAGACAAAAGGGTATCTCATTCGTGATCTCTGACCTCCACAGATTCATCGTAGGAAGGTGTACCTTGTTCCTAGTAGGTCCTTGGGCATGAGCCTCTGTTTGTGATGCATCTGCTCATATCTGTGGCCCTTCTTACTTGTCAGGGGAACACAGTGGCATCCACTCAGCATGATCTGGAGCCTCTCACTACCCACTGGTCTCTCTAAGCCACTTTGTGCCCTCCTCAGCGTCTTGGAAAATTTTCATATGCTCTGCCTTGATCATTTGGGGGTCCTCATAGAGTTTGGGGGAGGGATTTCTGGCCCTCCTAGCTTAGACATGCTAGGACTAACCTCACTAATCTGCATGGAGGATTTCTCTATCAGGCTTGCTGCCTTAAGACCCATTTACCTCCCCAAAGCCTCAAAGCTTCTTTGGGGTTTCTCTGGCTACCAATCCAGAATTTTTCCCAGGGTGAGTATGCAGGTTCCCTTCTCAAAGACTCACATCTGTGCCTATTTCTCTCTTCTTTTTCTCTTTTCTCCTTCTCCCGTTAAGGCTGATAAACCTTAATCTAGTTTTGGATTGTAGAAACTTAACATCGTCCCCAATTTGCCCAATTGTGTTTTTTATGGCATAAAGGCTCACAGCTTTTGAGAACTTAAAACAATCCTTTCCCCTTTTTGAGCAAAGTTTAACTCTTGCAATTACTGAAATCCTTGAATCTTATCAATAAAAACCTTAACATCCAAGAATTTTGACCCTCTTAAGAATTTCAAAAGCCCACTTGGGGATATTTGACTCTTTAAGCAATACGCCACAGTCTTATCATCTCTCTAGATCTATATCTAGATAGATAGATATAAAATTTGTAAAATTTATTTTTTAGAGAAGTTCTAGGTTCACAGCAAAATTGAGTGGAAGGTACAGAAATTTCCCTCCTACCCCCTACACATGCATAGCCTCCCCTATTATCAGCATCCCTCACTAGAGTGGTGTCTGCGTTACAGTTGATGTATCTACAATGACACATCATTTTCACTAAAAGTGTCGTTTGGTGTTGTACATTCTATGGGTTTTGACAAATGTATAATGACATATATCTACCAATACAGAATCATACAGAATAGTTTCATTGCTGTAAAAATCCTCTGTGTTCTGTCTATTCATCCCTCCCTCCCCCACAAACCCGTGGCAACCACTAATCTTTTTACTGTGTGGCTAGTTGTGTCTTTCCCACAATGTCTTATAGTTGGACTCATACAGTTTGTAGCCTTTTCAGATTGGCTTCTTTCACTTAGTAATATGCCTTTAAAGTTACTCCATATCTTTTCATGGCTTAATAGCTCATTTCTTTTTAGCACTGAATAATATTCCATTGTCTGGATATGCCAAAGTTTATCTATTCACCTATTAAAGGACATCTTGGTAGCTTCAAAGTTTTGGCAATTATGAATAAAGCTGCTGTAAGCATCCACATTCAGTTTTTGTATGGACATAAATTTCCTTTGGGTAAATAGGAAGGAGTGTGATTGCTGAATTGTATGGTAAGCATATGTTTAGTTTTTAAGAAATCACTAAACTGTCTTCCAAAGTGACTGCACTATTTTACATTTCACCAGCAATAATGAGAATTCCTATTACTCTACATCCTTGCCAGCATTTGGTATTGTTACTGTTCTGGACTTTGGCCATTCTAATAAGTATATAATGGTATCTCATTGTTTTAATTAGCATTTCTCTAACGACATATAATGTCATTATACTTAATATGCATAGACTTATTTGCTATTTGCATATCTCTTTGGTAAAGTGTCTGTTAAGATCTTTTAGTTTGCCCAGCCCACTTTTTATTTGGGTTGTTTGTTTTCTTACTCTTGACTTTTAAGAGCTCTTTCCATATTTTTTTTATAACAGTACTTTATCAGATGTGTCTTTTGAAAATATTTTCCTTCAGTCTGTGGCTTGTCTTTTTTTTCTTCCAGTTTTATTGAGATATAATTGGCATACAGCACTGTATAAGTTTAAGGTGTACAACCTAATGATGTGACTTACATACATCCTGAAATGATTATCACAATAAGTTTTGTGAATATCATTATCTCATATAGATACAACATTAAAAAAATAGGAATTGTTTTTTGTGTGTGATAACTCTTATGATTTACTCTTTTAACAACTTTCATACATAATACACAGCAGTGTTAATTATATTTATTATGTTGTACATGATAGTACTTATTTATTTTATATTTTATTTATTTATTTATTTGGTTGCGCCAGGCCTTAGTTTTAGCAGGTGGGCTCCTTAGTTGCAACTCACAGGCTCCTTAGTTGCTGCTTGCCTGCTCCTTAGTTGTGGCACGTGTACTCCTTCGTTGCAGCCAGCAGGCTCCTTAGTTGCGGCTCACCAGCTCCTTAGTTGTGGCATGTGAACTCTTAGTTGCAGCATGCATGTGGGATCTAGTTCCCTGACCAGGGACTGAACCTGGGACCCCTGCATTGGGAGCATGGAGTCTTAACCACTCCACCACCAGGGAAGTCCCTACTTATTTATTTTATAACTACATCCCTGGTACGTATTAATCTTATAACTACAAGTTTGTGGTACATTTTGACTGCCCTTATCCAATTCCCCCTCCCCCAAATCTAGCAATTGGGGTGGAATTGTTAGATCATATGGTAGTTCCATTTTAAGTTTTTTGAGGAATCTCCATACTGTTTTCCACAGTAACTGCACCAATTTACATTCCCACCAACAGTGCATGAGGGTTCCATTTTCTCCACATCCTTACCAACACCTGTTATTTGTTGTCTTTTTGGTAATAGCCATTCTGACATGTGTGAGGTGGTTATCTCATTGTGGTTTTGATTTGCATTTCCCTGATAATTAGTGATATTGAGCATCTTTTCATGTGCCTGTTGGCCATCTATATGTTGTTTTTAGAAAAATGTCTATTCAGACCCTCTGTCCATGTTTTAATCGGGTGGTTTGTTTTTCTGATGTTGAGTTCTATGAGCTGTTGATTGTATGAGCTGTTTGGATATTAACCCATTATCAGATATATCACTTGCAAATATCTGCTTCCATTTAGTAGGTGGCTTTTCTTATTGATAGTTTTCTTCACTGTGCAAAAGCTTTTTAGTTTGATATAGTCCAATTTGATTATTTTTACTTTTGTTTCCCTTGCCTGAGGAGACATATCCAATAAAACATTATTCTGACCAATGTCAAAGAGAGAACTGACTATTTTCTTTTAGAAGCTTTATGGTTTCAGATCTTATATTTAAGTATGTAATCCATTTTGAATTTATTTTTGTGCATGGTGTGAGAGAGTAGTCCAATTTGATTCTTTTTCATGTAGCTTTCCAGTTTTCCCAACACCATTTATTGAACAAGCTGTATTTTCCCCATTGTATATTCTTGCAGCCTCTGTTGTAGATTAACTGCCCATATAAGTGTGGGTTCATTTCTGGGCTCTCTATCCTGTTCCATTTATCTATGTCTGTTTTTGTGCCAGTCCCATGCCATTTTGATGACAGTAGCTTTGCAGTATAGTTTGAAATCAGGGAGCGTGATACCTCCAGCTTTGTTCTTCTTTATGTGTCTTGTCTTTTCATTCTTGTGGCAATGTGTTTTGCAGACCACAAATTTTCAATTTTAATTGAACTCAGCTTACCAATTATTTCCTTAATTGATAGTGTTTTCGGTGTTGTATCTAAAAAGTCATCACCATACTCAAGGTCATCTACCTTTTTCTCTTTTTATATTATCTTCTAGGAGTTTTAGAGTTTTGCATTTTACATTTAGGTCTGTGACCCATTTTGAGTCAATCTTTGTGAAGGGCGTAAGGTCTATGTCTATAGTCTTTCTTTTTCTTCTTCTTTTTTTTTTTTGCATCAATTGTTCTAGCACCATTTATTAAAGAGACTCATCTATGCTTCACTGTATTGACTTTGCTCCTTTGTCAGAGATCAGTTGGCTATATTTATGTGGGTCTATTTCTGCACTCTCTATTCTGTTTAATTGATCAATTTGTATATTCTTTCACCAATACTACATTGTCCTGGTTACTGTAGCTTTATAGTAATTTTTAAAGTCAAGTAGTGTTGATTCTCTGACTTTGTTCTCCTCTTTCTATATTGGGTTGACTCGTCTAGGTCTTTTGCCTCTCCATATAAACTTTAGAATCAGTTTGTTGATATCTGCAAAAGAACTTGCTGATATTTTGATTGGAGTTGCATTGATTATATAGATCAAGTTGTGAGGAACTGACATCTTGACAATACTGAGTTTTCATGAAATATCTCTCCTTTTATTTAGTTCTTCTTCAATTTTGTTCATCAGGGTTTTGTAGTTTTCCTCACATACATCTTGTACGTACTTTGTTAGATTTATATGCAACTATTTCATTTTGGAGAGTGTTAATGTAAATGGAATTGTGTTTTTAATTTAAAATTTCAGGGACCTCCCTTGTGGTCTAGTGGTTAAGAATCCACCTTCCAATGCAGGGGAGGTGGGTTCAATCCCTGGTCAGGGAACTAAGATCCCACGTGCCGTGGGGCAACTAAGCCCATGTGCCGCAACTACTGAGCCTGTGCACTGCAATAAAGAGCCCGCGCACCACAACAAAAGATCCTGAGTGCTGCAACTAAGACCCGATGCAGCCATAAATAAATAAATAAATAAATAAATAAATATTTTAAAAAATAAGATAACATAAAATTTCACTTATTTGTTGCTGGTATTTGGAAAGCTGCATTCAATGCTATAATGAATTCAGTTCCCTCTGATCACTGCTTTTGGTGCATCTCACAAACTTTGATAAGTTGTGTTTTTATTTTCATTTAGTTCAAAATAGTTTTTAATTTCTCTTGAGATTTCTTCTTTGACTCATGTATTATACAGAAGCATGTTGTTTAATCTCCTCATATTTTGGGATTTTCCAGTTATCTTTCTGTTATTTATTTCTACTTTAATTCCACTGTGGTCTGAGAGCAGGCATTGTACGATTTCTAGTCTTTTAAATTTGTTAAAGTGTGTAATATGGCCCAGAATGTAGTATCTTGGTGAATATTCCATGTGAGCTTGAGAAGACTGTATCCGATTGTAGTTGAAGTAATCAATAGATGTTAGTTAGATCCAGTTGATTGATGGTGCTGTTGTATTCAACTATCTTCTTACTGATTTTCCACCTGCTGTATCTGTCCATTTCTGAGAGAGAGTGGTTGAAGCCTGCAACAACTGGATTCAAGTGGATTCATCTGTTTCTCCTTGCAGTTCTATAAGTTTTTGCCTCATACATTTTAGTGTTTCGTCACTAGGCACATACACATTAAAGATTGCAATGTCTTCTTGGAGAATTGAATGCTTTATCATTATGTATGCCCATCTTTATCCCTGATAACTTTCCTTGAAGTCTGCTGTGTCTAAAATAAATATAGCTATTCCTGCTTACTTTTGATTAGTTTTAGCATGGTATATCTTTCTCTACCCCTTTACTTTTACTCTATATATGTCTTTACATTTAAAGTGGGTTTTGGTGGAGGAGGATCAAGATGGAGGAGTAGGAGGATGTGGAGCTCACCTCCCCCCACAAACACATCAAAATACATCTACATGTGGAACAGCTGTCATGGAAACTGACAGAAGAACTTCCGTACAAACAAAGCTGCAAGAAAGATCAGCACACAACTGTGTAGGAAGGAAAAAAGACATCTGGTTGCGACCTGAGCTCCTTGGAGCCCTCTTAAAGGAAAAGAAGGTCCACAGAGGTGGATCCTCATCCTGGGGAGCAAGCAGGGTGAGCCACAATCTGGGCATCCCAGTCCTGGGGTCCTATGTGGAGAAGACAAGCCCACTTGGCTGCTAGAAGAACCACTGGGACAGACAGAAGGGTTGGAGAAGCCTAGACTCTACTTGCAAGGAGTGTGTGTGTACTGACTTGCCAACAGGGTAGAAAGACTCTTGCACTGGTGGCTACTGCCTCACCACACTCCCCAATCCAAACAGGGTGAACACTGTAGCCCTGCATACTCCACATCATAGCCTGGCATGAGATCTGGGCCGATAAGGCCCTGCAAAAATACTCAGTCTAGGTATACAGAGACAGACCAGCATGGGAGAGACCTGGGGTGTGATTTGGGTGGGGCAACAATAGCCATTGTCAACACAAGCATGGAACAGTGCCACAAGAATGTGCAGCGGCTTAGCGCTGAAACTCGGGGCAGACAGGCCCTGGGGGAGGACTGGATCTAGCTTTGTAGAGACAGCCTGGGGGGCTTGGGGTGTGGTCTGGGTGGGGCAGCGGTGGCAATGTATACATGGGGCACCACAGGAACACACAGTGGTTCTTCTCCCAGCAAAAGTGGCCTGATCCCACTCCACACTCGAGCTTAGTGTTGGATATGAGGCAGACAGGCCCTAGGAGAAGACTGCCACAGAGGCAGCCCAGATCTCTGACAGCAGTGCAGCTTCCTCAGTTTCTGCAGCCACAATGCCCTGACCCCCCAACCCCAGGCTAGGCTTGCACTAGATCTGGGGTGAAAACAAAACAACAAGGGAAGGAATGAGGCCTTGGGCTGCTTCTGAGCAGAGCCACAGATACCTACACAGTCAGTGCATACGTCCTCTGTGACCACGCCTCATTTGCTTCAGCATTCACCTTTTTTGAGGGAGGGCATGCACTCAAGGGCAATGGAGCCTGATGGAACGTGACCCTCAGAGCTTCTACTCCAACAACTGGGGAGGAAGTCCCCACGCCTGACAGGGCAGCGACAGTCATGCAACAGAAAGGAACTCCCACCTCACACCCTGCACAGGTTTTAGATCTTCCAATCACCAACCACACCCCTTATCAAGGGGATAACAGTCAGCACACCCTGAGGAAAGACTTGACTGACATCATTCATATCAAAACCAGCTGTTGCACCAAAGACACTGGGCACACACAATCTACACAAGGATACTCTCACATAAAAACACCCCTTGAAGACCACAGTAGATAACATTTTCTCCTAATTTCATACAGAAAGAAAAGTAAAATGAATGGGCAGAGGAACTACTTCCAGTTAAAGAGCAAGAGAAATCACCTGAAAGAACAAATGATAAAACAGAACTCACCCGTCTACCAGATCCCAAGTTCAAAAAGGTGGTAATAAATGTGTTAACTGAATTAAGAAAGAATATCAACAGAAATGCAGATCACTGTAACAACGGGCTAGAAACTATAAAGATGAACCAATCAAAACTAGATAACTCATCACCAAGATAAAAAGCAATCTAGAAGCAATAAATACTGACTAAATGACACGGAAGAATGAATAAGTGAACTGGAAGATAGAATAATGGAAACCACCCAATCAGAACAACAGATTGAAAGACAAATGAAAAAAACAAAAACAAAAGCAACATACAAGACCTATGGGAATATAAAACATGCCAGCCTACCCAAAATAGGGATCTCAGAAGGAGAAGAGAGAAAGGGATCGAAAACGTATCTGAAGAAATTGTGGCTGAAAACTTTCCAAACCTAAAGAAGGAAACAGATATCCAAGTACAGAAAGCACAGAGGGAGGGTCCCAAACAAGATGAAACGAAATAGACACTCACCAAGACATATAATTAAAGTGGCAAAAGATAAAGATAAAGAGAGGTTTCTACACAAAACATAAGAAGAGAAAGAGAGAGAGAGTAGAGGTTTCTAAAGGCAGTAAAAGAAAAACTAAGAGTCAGTTACAAGGGAACCCCCATTAGGCTATCAGCTGATCTCTCTACAAAAACTTTGCAGGCCAGAAGGGAGTGCCATGATATATTCAAAGTCCTGAAAGGGAAAAACCTGAAAACTAGGACACTCTACTCAGCAAGATTATCATTTAGAACATAGAAGGAGAAGTAAAGAATTTTTCAGACAAACAAAAACTAAAAGAATTCAGCAATACTAAACCTACCCTAAAAGAAATATTGAAGGGTCTTCACTAAATAGAAAAGAGGCAAGAATCTATAGGAAAGGGAAAATCACAATAGGAAAGGAAAATATATAGCAAGAATTGAAGACCACTTAAATAAGCCAGTACACAGATTTAAAAACAATCACAAAAATTGTAAAAGCAATAATAAGTACAATAAATAGTAAAAGAATAAGCATGGAGATATAAAATAGGACATCAAAATCACAAAATGTGGGGAAGGAGAGTATAAAAATGTAGGTCATTTAGAAAGTGTTTGAATTTGAATAACTATCAGTTTGAAGCAAGTAGATATAGTTATAGGTCCACATACTTGAACTACATGGTAACCAAAAATCAAAAATATACAATAGATTCACAAAATCCAAAAAGAAAGGCATTCAAGCATACTCTAAAAGAAAATCATCAAGCCACAAAAAGAGGAAGAAATGAATAAAGTAGAACGATAAAAACAACTGGAAAACAAGGATTAAAATGGCAATTAGTACAAATCTGTCAACAATTATTTTAAATGTCAATGAACTAAATGATAAGAAGACATAGAGTGGCAGATTGGTTAAAAAAACAAGAACCTACAATATGCTGCTTACAAGAGACTCACTTCAGGGCAAAAGACACACAGTCTGAAAAGGAGGGGATGGAAAAAATAAGTGAGGGTAAAAACGACAAAATAGACTTTAACACGAAGGTCAAAAAGAAAGACAAAGAAGGACATTATATGATTTACAAGAGATCAATACAAGATGAGTATATTACACACATTAACATATACACATCCAATATAGGAGCACCTAAATATATAAAACAAATAGAAACAGAAATAAAGGGCATAATAGACAATAATAAAATAATAGTAGGAGACACCCCCACTGACATCAATGAACAGATCACCCAGACAGAAAAATCAATAAGGCAACATAAGTCCTAAATGACACAATAGACCAGTTGGACTTAATTGATATCTACAGGACACTTCAGCCAAAAAAACAAAAAACAACAGAATACATATTCTTTTCAACTGTGCATAGAACATTCTCTAGGGTAGACCACATACTAGGTCACAAAGCAAGCCTCAACAAATTTAAGAGGATAGAAATCATTTCAAGCATCTTTTCTAACCACAATGGTTTGAAATTAAAGATCAACTAGAGAAAAAAAAAACAGAAAAGAACACACACGTGGAGACTAAACAACATGCTACTAAAAAACCAATGGGTCAATGATGAAATTAAAGAGGAAATCAGAAAATACCTCGAGACAAATAAAAATGAAAACAGAACTTTACAAATCTATGGGATGCAGCAATATCAGTTCTAAGGAGGAAGTTCATAGTGATACAGGCCTTCCTCAAGATATAAGAAAAATCTCAAATAAATAACTTAGCCCACCAAAAATGAACAAACAAAACCCAAAGTCAGCAGAAAAAGGAAGTAATAAAGGTCAAAGAGGAAATAAATAAAATAGAGATCAAATCAACATTAGAAAAGATCAACAAAACTAAGAGATAGTTTTTTGAAAAGATAAACAAAATCAACAAACCTCTAGCCAGGCTCACCAAGAGAGGACCCAGATAAACAAAGTAAGTGAAAGAGGAGAAATAACAGCTGATACTACAGAAATACAAAAAAAATCATAGGAAAATACTATGAACAGTTATGTGACAACAAATTTGACAATTTAGAGGAAATGGATGAGTTTCTAGAAACACACAGCCTGCCAAGACTGAGTCAAGAAGAAACAGATAATTTGAACAGACCAGTCACTAGGAGTGAAATAAAATCTGTAATAATAAAAAAAAATTTCCCAGCAAACAAAAGTCCAGGACTGGATAGCTTCCCTGGGGAATCCTACCAAACATACCAAGAAGAACTTATACCTATCCTTCTTAAATGATTCCAAAAACTTGAAGTGGAGGGAGCACTCCCAAATTTATACTATAAGGCCACTATCACCCTGATACCAAAAGTAGACAAAGACCTTAGGAAAAAAAAATTAGAGGCCAACAATATCTTTGATGAGTATAAATGCAAAAATTCTCAACAAAATAGCAACCCCAATCCAACAATACATAAAAAGAATCATACACCATGACCAAGCTGGATTCATTCCAGGGACCCAAGGATGCTTCAACACACCCAGATCAATAAATGTTATACACCACATTAACAAAAGGAAAGACAAAAACCATATGATCCTCTCAATAGACACAGAAAAAGCATTTGACAAAATTTAACATCTGTTCATGATAAAAAGTCTTATCAAAGTGGGCATAGAGGGAACATATCTCAACATATTAAAGGCCTTTTATGACAAACCCACAGCCAACATAATAATCAATGGTGAAAAGTGAAAGCCTTCCTGCTAAATTCAGGAACAAGACAAGGATGCCCACTCTCACCACTTCTATTCAACATAGTATTAGAAGTCCCAGCCACAGCAATCAGAAAAGCAAAAGAAACATGAGGTATTCAAATTGGAAGGGAAGAAGTGAAATTATCACTATTTGCAGATGACAAGATACTCTATATAGAGAACCCTAAAGTCTCCACACAAAAATTATTAGAACCAATAAATGAATTCAGCAAGGTAGCAGGATACAAAATTAATATACAGAAATCTGTTGTGTTTCTTTATGCTAACAATGAAATATCAGAAAGAGGAGGTAAAAAACAATCTCATTCAAAATCGTGTCCAAAAAATTACCTAGGAATAAACTTAACCAAGGAGGTAAAAGACCTATATACTGAAAACTATAAAATATTGATGAAGGAAATTGAAGCTGATTCAAAGAAATGAAAAGGTATCTAGCGTTCTTGGATGGAAAAATCAGTATTGTTAGAATGGCCATACTACCGAATGCAATCAACAGATTTAAGGCAATCCTTAGCAAAATACCCAGGATGGTTTTCACAGAACTAGAACAAAAAATCCTAAACTTTATATGCAACTACAAAAGGCCCAGAACTGCCAAAGCAATCCTGAGGAAAAAGAACAAAGCTAGAGGCATAACCCTTCCAGACTTCATAGTATCCTACGAAGCTACAGTAATTGAAACAGCATGGTTTTGGCACAAAAACAGACATATAGATTGGGACAGAATAGTAGGTCCAGAAATAAATCCATGCACCTACGGTCAATTAATCTATGACAAAGAAGGCAAGAACATACAATGGAGAAAAGACAGTCTCTTGAACAAGTGGTGTAGGGAAAGCTAGACAGCTATATGTAAATCATTGAAATTAGGACATTCTCTCACACCAAAAACAGAAATAAACTCAAAATGGATTAACGACCTAGATGACATCATAAAACTCCTAGATGAGAACATAGGTAAAACATTCTCTGACGTAAATTATAGCAATGTTTTCTTATTTTCCTAAGGCAAAAGAAATAAAAGCAAAAATAAACAAATGGGACCTAATCAAACTTAAAATCTTTTGTAAAACAAAGGAAACTATCAACAAAATGAAAAGGTAACCTATGGAATGGGAAAAAAATATTTGCAAACAATGAGACAAACAAGGAGTTGATACCCAAAATATACAAACAGCCCATACAACTCAGTATTGAAAAAATAACCCAATCAAAAAATGGGCAGAAGACGTAACCAGACATTTTTCCAAAGAAGACATACAAGTGGCCAACAGGCATGTGAAAAGATGCTCAACATCACTAATTATCAGAGGAATGTAAATCAAAACCACAGTGAGATATCACTTCACACCAGTCAGAATGGCTATCATCAAAATGTCTACAAATGACAAATGCTGGAGAGGGTGTGGAGAAAGAGAACCCTCCTACACTGTTGGTGGGAATGTAAATTGGTGCAAGCACTATGGAAAACAGTGTGGAATTTCCTTAAAAAAACTAGAATAGAGCTATCATATGATCCAGCATTCCCACTGCTGGTTATACAGCTGGAAAACTCTAATTTGAAAAGCTGTATGCACCCCAATGTTCATAGCCGTACTATTTACAATAGCCAAGACACGGAAAGAACCCAAGTGCCCATCAACAGACACTTGGTTTAAGAGGATGTGGCATGTATATTACTCAGCCATAAAAAGGAATAAAATATTGCCATTTTCAGCAACATGGATGTACCTGGAGATGGACGTTATGCTTAGTGAAATAAGTCAGAGAAACACAGATACTATATGATATCACTGATATGTGGATAAGTGATATACTATTTCCTATAATCTAAAAAATAATACAAATGAATCTATATACAAAACAAACAGACTCACAGGCATAGAAAATAATCTTATAGTTACTGAAGGGTAGAGGGAAAGGCGAGGGACAAATTAGGAGTATGGGATTAACAGATACAAACCACTATCTATAAAATAGATAATCAACAAGGATTTTACTGGGAATTATACCAAATATCTTGTAATAACTTATAACGAAATATAATCTGCAAAAAAACCCACAACTGAATCACTATGCTGTACACCTGAAACTAACACAATATTGTAAATCAACTATACTTCAATTTTTTAAAAAGTGAGTTTCATGTAGATGACAGGTTTTTATCCACTCTGTCAATCTGTCTTTTGATTGATTATTTAGATCATTGATGTTTAAAGTGATTATTGATATAGTTGGATTAATATTTACCACATTTTTTACTGTTTCTTATTTGCTGCTCTTATTCTTTGTTTCTATTTTTACCTTCTACTCTTTTTCTGCCTTTTATGGTTTTGATTGAGCATTTAACATGATTTCATTTTCTCTCCCTTATTAACATGTTAGTTTCACTTTTTTTGTTAATTTACTGGTAGCCCTAGAATTTGCAATATATTTTACAACTAATCTTAGTCCACACTCACCACTATACTGCTTCATAGGTAGTATGGGTACCTTATATGATAAAATAATTCTAATTCCTCCACCCCATCCCTTGTATCATATATTATTGCTGTCACTCATTTCACTTATATAGATAAATGTATATGATTACATTGTTGCCATTATTCTTGTGCATTAAAATTTTTTTAATATATTTTCCAGCTTTATTTAGATACAATTGACATATAACATTGTGTAAAGTTAAGGTGTGCAAAGTAGTGATCTTATGTATGTATATGTTGCAATATGATTACCACAATAAGCCTAGTTAACACATCCATCACCTCCCACTGTTACAATTAGGGGTGGGAGGTGAGAACTTTAAAAATCTCCTCTCTAAGTAACTTTCAAATATACAATACAGTACGGTTAACTATATTCCCCATGCTGTACATTATATGCCCAGAACTTATTCATCCTATTGCCAGAAGTTTGTACTTTTTGACCATCTTCACCCATTTCTCCCACCCCATCCCTCATGATCACCAATCTGTTGTTTCTATTTTTGTGTGTGTGTGTGTGTGTGTGTGTGTTTAGATTCCACATATAAGTGAGATCATATACTATGTGTGTTTCTCTGACTTAATTTACTTAGTGTAATGCTCTCAAGGTTCATCCATGATGTCATAAATGGCAGAATTTCCTTTTTAATGACTGAATAATATTCTATTGTGCGTGTGGTGTGTATCACATTTTCTTTGTCCATCCATCAATGAACACTTAGGGTGTTTTCATGTTTTGGCTACTGTAAATAATGCTGCAATGAATATAGAGGTGCAGAAATCTCTTTGAAATAGTGATTTCATTTCCTTCAGAGACATACTCTGGAGTGGAACTGATGAATCCTATGGTAGTTCTATTTTTAATTTTTGAGGAATTTCCATACTGTTTTCTATGGTGGCTGAGCCAATTTACATTCCCAACAACAGTATACAAGGATTCCCTTTTCTCCACGTCCTTACCAGCACTTTTCTTTGATTTTTGACAATTTTATTATAATATATTTTGGAGAATGTCACTTTGAGTTTGTTTGGGGACCTATGGGCTTCATGAACTTGGATGTCCAAATCTCTTCCTGGCATTATTTCTTTAAATAAGTGTTCTACCCCTTTCCCCTTTTCTTCTTTTTCTAGGACTCAATAATTTGCAGATTTTTTTTTTCTGGTGGTATCCCAGTCTCCAGGCCCTCTCCCTTTCCCAGAAGATAGGGCTGGGGTAGAAAGTTCCAACTTCTAATCATGACTTGGTGTTTCTGGTGAACAGCTCCCATCCTGAAATTATCCAGGAGTCCACCAAGTCTTCATTAGAACAAAAGACACTCTTATTACTCAGGAATTCCAAGGGATTTAGGAGGTCAGTGTCAGTGACAGGGGTCAAAGACCAAATATTAGAAGAAAAAATGCTTTTAATATTCTTATCACTTAGGAAATTACAAAGGTTTTGGGAGCTTGGTGCCAGGAACTAAGGCAGAGACATATGTATATATATATATATTTTCTATTATTTCACATCACAGTTGGCCCTTGAACAACACAGGTTTGAACCATATTGAATCTACTCATATGACTTTTTTTTTTCAATAAATGCATGCTACAATACTACACCATTCACAGTTGGTTGAATCCATGGATAAGGAGAGCCAGCTGTAAAGTTATATGCAGATTTTTGACTGCACAAGGGATCAGCACCCCTAATCCCTGTGTTGTTCAAAAATCAGCTGTAGTTGTCCCACAGTTCTTGGTATTCTATTCTGTTTTTTACTGTTCTTTTTTTCTCCTTGCTTTTCAGTTTTGGAAGTTTCTATTGCAATATGCTCAAGCTTAGCTTTTCTTTCCTCAGTTGTGTCTTCACTTCTATTACCGTGTTTTTGACCTCTAGCATTTCTTTTTGATTCTTTCCTGGAATTTCCATCTCTCTGTTTACATTGCCCATCTGTTCTTGCATGCTGTCTACTTTGTAATAGAGCCTTTGTCATATTAATCATAGTTGTTTTAAATTCCTGGACAGATAATAGTAATATCCTTGCTGCATCTGAGTCTGGTTCTCTGATGCTTGCTCTGTCTTTTCAAACTGTCTTTTGCCCTTTAGAATGACTTATAATTTTTTTTCTTGATTCAGTCTGTGCTATATGTTTGTGTCCCTCCAAATTCAAAATTTCCCCACAAAATGTTGAAACCAATGTGATGGTATTTGGAGGTAGAGCCTTTGATTAGATCATAAGCGTGGAGCCCTTACAAATGGGACTAGTGCCCTTATAAAAGAGGCCCCAGAGAGCTCCCTTGCCCATTTTGCCATGTGAGGACACAGCCAGAAGTTGGTTGCCTGTGAACCAGGAAGTGGGCTCTCACCAGATACTGAATCTGCTGGCACCTTGATCTTGGAATTTCCAGCCTCCAGAACTCTGAGAAATATATTTCTGTTTTTTATAAGCCAGCCAGTCCATGGTATTTTTGTAATAGTAGCCCAAATGGACTAAGACATACGGGGTTAAAGTAACTGCTTTAAACAGGACTTTAATATTATAATATGGTGGTAAGTTTTGGGGAGAAGTGAAGCCTTCTGTAGTCCTAATGATTAGGTCTCAATCTTTAGTGAGCCTATGCCTCTGAACTGTGAACCTCACAAGTTCTTCTTAGCCCTTTCACTTCCTCCTAAATGGGATATTACGACTGAGTGTGCTGGAGGTGGATATTTCCCTTCCCCAGGTGAGTTAGACTCTCAACTCCGATAGTTTATGCTCTGCCAAACTAATTTCTCTTGAGGGTAGGCTCTGTTAAGAACAGGATGCTCTGGCGTATTTCAGAATTGTTCCTTTCCTTCTCCCCCTGTTGGAAGCATAAATGTATTTTCCCTCCATAGTCCTTATAAGAAATTGGTAGGGCTCCAAATTAATACTCATCAAAGTATCGGGACCCTTTCTGTGACCAGGTCTCCCTGGAGTTTTTAACAATCAGAATTGTCCACGCTGAGCTTCCAGAAATCCACCAGTGATGGTTTTGGTTTTCCTACCCTGGCCGTGGTTCCCACTGAGATTTCTGCTTGTGGGTTTCTGCTTCGGTAAGTTGTGATTCTTTGTATTTGTCTCTATGTCTCTCTAATTTGGGGAAGAATGGTTTGCCCTGTGACCTCACTTCTCTGACAGATCTATAAAGAGTTTTTGACTTTTCGTTTTGTTCAGCTTTTTACTTGTTGTTGGGATAGAGTAGCAACTTCCAACCTCCTTATATGTTGGATTGGAAACCAGAAGTTCTGTGATGTCATTTTAATGATGAAAAGACTGAGGAGTAACAAAGAATTGTTGAATAAAAGAAACAATAGTTTAAAATTCAAATCTTATCCTTCTGTACACTTCAAATATTATCAGTATTCAATTCAAATATTATTCCTCTGTATATTTAGTAAGAAAAAACATTTTGTCAATGCTTTCCTCTAATTGAACATAGAGATTCTCAGCTTGAGACATGGCTATATTTTCTGCTGGCGGAATAGGGTTCTGAGTATAGCTCAGTGATTATTACTCAGTCTACCTTGGGTCTAGCTCCCTGGACAAATTTCTGGGTCCCAGGAAGAGAAAACTAAATGGCTTTAAGTAAAAACAGAAAGAACTCTTTTACTAAAATCTTTAACCCACTGGGTCCCAAACGTTTTTGGCACTGCACTCAGAGTAGTTTAGAAATCTGAGGGAGCCATCTGCCCATTCCTGCTCTGGACAACAATGCAGCTTGGGCACCATGAGAGCTAAGTGTGGTTGTCTCTGGAAAACTGCTGCGCCTGGCAAAGCTGTAGGAGGGACAATGAAATGCAGAGGAACAGCATGTGATGGTATTAAGTTCCCACCAGTGCTCTCAACAGGGCAGCAGTAGTCATCAGCAAAGAATTACTTTGTTAGATAGAACAGTGGGAGAGTGTTTTTGTTTTTTTGTACTCTAATAGAATAAATATGGTGGGAGTTAAGGACAAACAAGACATCTGAGGACTACTTAGGGGGTACTTTGCAAGGGATCAGAGACTCTACATCATCACTATGCAGTAACTAAGCAGTAAAATTTGGGCCTTAGTAAAAATGTGACATAATTTGTGATATCAGGTGAAACTTGGCTACATTATATTAATATCTACTCAATATCTTGACATGTAAACCCTTTTTACCTTTGTTACTATTAGTAAAAAGCAGCAGATTTTTTTTCTTAGACTAAAGCTGTTATCAATGAGTGAATGAGACAAATAAGTAAAATAACCCCTGCTAAAATGACATATACTCAGCTGATAAAGGGATAAAGTAAAACTCGTGTCAAAAGGGTTAAAGCAAGCCAGTATTAATTACCCATAAGTCACAATATGCCACTTTCAAAATGAGTTTTTTATTAGCCATATTAAAAAAAGGACTCATCCCAATTTCTTTTAAGGAAATTGAAAAATGACTCACGCCACTCCCAAACACAGCTGAAAATAAAGGCAATGCTAATGTAGAGACCACCAACATTAACACCTTTCCTTCCAAATTACAACACACGAAGGAAATTTTAATAGCATCCAACAGAAAAAGTTCTCATTGTAGAATCTATAAGAAAGAGTTCCTGTGTTTTGGAGGAACAAGGAAATGAGATGTTAGATAATTGAATATAAAATGCTACTTTGCCATATTGTCTCCTAAGGAAGATACTAAATAGATGCTTTCCCTTAAGTAGAGATCAAGTTATTTCAGTGGAATCACCACTGATTATTTTAATACCATTTTATTTTAGTTCTAACTCTTAACATTTTCTGAAGATTCTAAAACACTTAGTACTAAGGAGAAGACACTAAAATTTATATTACTCAAAGGAAGAAATGAGCATTGTTTCTTTCTAGACAGTGATAAAAATAAAATTCCCTGAGCTTTCTTGCTTGTTTAAAAAATCCATCATTCTGAGTACTTTGACTAATTTGGAAGGAGGAACATTAATTATGTGACAACTTTGCATTGCCCCTTAAGCTGAAGAAGCTCTTATAGTCCTTTGGAAGAATCTTCTGTCATAATGATTCTTTTTCTCAGATTTACTAAAGTTTTCTGGAGACATCAGGAATAAGTATAGGCACTTGTTCATCTTAGCAACAAATTCGTTTTAAAATTTTATCATTGGAAAAACTAGTATAGAATGTGACACACTATCTCTTAGGTGATTTTTGTCATAGACATTGTTTTTTATCAAAATTCCAACATTTTTAGTTATTCTATTTTTAAAGGATAGGCTTACTTGTTTATATTGATTCTAGTAAAATTGTATCTTTGTCAATCATAATGTTATAAGAGGTTTTGGTTATAGTGAATAGGTTCAAAATTTCAAACACTGACCTAAAAAATCTTTTGCCTGGTAATCACGTATGAAATGTAGGGATCTAGGATGGCAGTTTTAATAACTCCACATTTTCCACAGTGGTTTAGAGTAGTAAACCTTGTAAATTTTCTGCCCTTCCTTATGTGTTTTTCAACAAATTTTTCTGTGCTTTTTATGATGGCCTAGCAAGGGACCCTTGGAACACCTTTATTCCTCTTTCTCAAACACATTTACCTAATATTACATACTTTAAAGTTCACCATGCTTGGCAATTGTTCTGGTATGGTGTGTTTGAAAAAGATAATTAAAGTAAAAAATACAGATCTGAACATAGAATAGCCAACACAAAACTTAAAAAGAAGAGTAAAATTGGAGGACTCACGCTACCCTATTTCAAATCTATAAGCTATAAAGCTACTGTAAAAGCTACTGTAATCAAGTAGCATAGTACTGGAAAAATAATAGACACATAGATTAATGAAACAGGATAGAGAACCTGGAAATAGAGTGACACAGATATAGTCAACTGATTTTTGCAATGGTATAAAGGCAGTTCAATGGAGAAAGAACAGTCTTTTCAACAAATATTGCTGGAATAATTGGACATCCATATGCAAAAAGTGAATGCAGACACAGTCCTTACACCTGCACAAAAATTAACTGAAAGTGGATCATAAACCTAAGTATGAAATGCAAAACCGTAAAGTTTATAGAAGTAAACATATGAGAAAATATACATGATTTTGAGTTTGGTGATGAGGATTTTGATATAACAACAAAAGCATGATCCATGAAAGAAAAAAATGGATTTTAGGCTTTATTTAAATTCAAATATTTTCCTCTGCAAATGATACTGTTAAAAGAATGAAAAGACAAGTCATTTTCTGGGAGAAAATATTTGCAAATCACATATCAAATAGAGGACTTGTATTCAAAATATACAAAGAACTCATAAAACTCAACAATAAGAAAAACAATTTTTTTAATGGACAAAAGAGAGCTATCAGTGAAATGGTAGAGTAGAGAACCCCAAAAGTCTATCCCTCAACAAAAGCAGTGAATAAGCTGGCAAAAACTGTCAGAATAAACTTCTGGAGGAATATGGAATCTAAACAAAAGCTCACAACAAGCAGAGTAACCATTAATATAGAAAAAGAAAACCCTTAAGTTTAGTGAAAAGATAAATAAAGTCATAAGGGTGGGGCCCTGATCTGATAGAGATGCCACAGATTGCTCTTACGGCATGCATGCACAGAATAAAGGCCATCCAAGGGCATAGCAAGAAGGTGCCACCTGCAAGTTGAGGAGGGAGGCCTCACCGGAAACCAACCCTGCCTGACACTTCAACCTTGGACTTCCAGCCTCCAGAACTGTGAGAAAAATTAATTTCTGTTGTTCAAGCCACTTAGTCTGTGTATTTTGTTATGGTAGCCCTAGCAGTCTAAAATGACCAATAATTCTATATCCAGCAAAACTATCATTCAGGGATGAAGAAATTAAGACACTCCCAGATAAACACAGATAGCTAATAGACCTGCTCTATAAGAATGTTAAAGGGAGTTCTTCTGGCCGAAATGAAAGGACACTAAGCAGTACTTCAAGTTCACTTGAAGACATAAAGAACATTTGTAAAGATAACCACATAAATATGAAGTTAGTATTAATATATTTTGGGTTTGTAACACCTCTTTTTTATACATGATCTAAAAGACAAATGCATAAAACAATAGTTATAAGTATATATTAATGGGCACACAATGTATAAAGATATAATTTGTGACAATAACATTATAAAGGGGATGGAGCCATATAGAAGCTATATTTTTGTAGACTACTGAAACTAAGCTGAATTTGAACTAAGCTCTTATAAATTACGATGTTAATTGTAATCACCAGGTAATCATTAGGAAAACAACTAAAAATATATCATTAAAGAAATGAGAAAGAAATCAAGGTGGTACACCAGAAAATATCTATGAAATACAAAAATGTAATAGAGGAATTGAGGGAAAAAAAGATATGACGTATAGAAAAATGGTATAAGTAATTCCTTTCTCATCAGTAATTACATTAAATGCTAATGGATTAAACTCTCCAATTAAAAGACAGAGATGGTAGAGTGAATTTTAAAAAAGATGCAACCATATGCTGTCTACAAAAGAATCACTTTAGATCTAAAAACACAAATACACTGAAAATGAAAGGATGGAGAAGATTTTGCCATACAAATAATAAACAAAAGAGAGTTGGGATGGCTATACTAATATCAGACCAAATAGACTTTAACCCCAAAATTGCTTCTAAAGACAAAAGACATTATATACTGATAAAAGGGTGACTCTACTATCATACTGAGTGAAGTAAGTCAGAAAGGGAAAAACAAATACTGTATGCTAACACATATATATGGAATCTTAAAAAAAAAAAAGGTTATGAAGAACCTAGGGGCAGGACAGGTATAAAGATGCAGATGTAGAGAATGTACTTGAGGACATGGGGAGGGGTAAGGGTAAGCTGGGACAAAGTGATTGAGTGGCATGGACATATATATACTACCAAATGTAAAACAGATAGCTAGTGGGAAGCAGCTGCATAGCACAGGGAGATCAGCTCGGTGCTTTGTGACCACCTAGAGGGGTGGGATAGGGAGGGTGGGAGGGAGATGCAAGAGGGAGGAGATGTGGGAATATATGTATATGTATAGCTGATTCACTTTGTTATAAAGCAGAAACTAACACACCGTTGTAAAGCAATTATACTCCAATTAAGATGTTAAAAAAAAAGGGTGACTCTATCAAGAAGATGTAATAATTATAAACATATATGCACCTAACAACAGAGCCCCCAAATATATGAAGCAAAATGGACAGAGCTGAAGGGAGAAATAGGCAATTCAATAAGAGTAGTTGGAGACTTCACCACCTCACTTTCAATAATGGATAGAACAACTAGACAGAATATCGAGAAGTAAATAGAAGACATGAAGAACACTATAAAATAACTAGGCCTAACAGACATACAGAACACTGTTCAACAACAGAATACATGTTCCTATCAAGTGCACATGGGACATTCTACAGGTTAGATCACATGTTATGTCACAAAACAAGTCTCAATAAACTGAAAGTAATAGAAATCAGAGTATCTTCTCCAATCATGATGGAATGAAAGTAGATATAAATAACAGAAGGAAGTCTGGATAATTCATATATATGTGGAAAATAAATAACACAATCTTAACCAATGGTCTAAGAAGAAATCACATGGGGAATTAGAAAACATCTTGAAACAAATTAAAATAAAAACAAAATGAAGCAAATTAAAATTAAATATCTTGAAACAAACAAAAATGAAAACACAACACTTACCAGAGGCTGGAGGTGGGAGAAATGGGGACATGTCAGTCCACGTGTACAAACTTCCAGCTGTAAAATGAATAAGTTCTGGGGATCTGACATACAACGTGGTGATTATAGTTAATAATACTGTATTATATACTTGAAAATTACTAAGAGAGTAAATCCTAAATGTTTTCACCACAAAAAAGAAATAGTAATTATATGATGTGATGGAGGTGTTAGCTAACAGTATGGCAGTCATGATTTTTCAATATATAAGTGTATCAAACCTTAAACTTGTCTTAAACTTACACAATGTTATACCTCAATTATACCTCAATAAATTTGGGGGAAAAAAGGAATCACAACATACCCAAATTTATGGGATGCAGTGAAGACAGTGCTAAGGGGAACATTTATAGCTGCAAACAACTATATTTAAAAAGAAAGAAGATCTCAAATTAATAACCTAGCCTTCCCCTGAAGGAACTAGAATAAGTTCCTTATGTAAGGAGAGAAAACTAAACCGAAAGCAAGCAGAAGAAGGAAATAATATTAGAGTTAACAAGGCTAAACATAGCCTTACCATATGATTCTGCAATCATGTCCCTAAGAATTTATCAAATTAATTTTAAAATTATGTCCACAAAAACTTGCATGCAAATGTCAATAGCAGGTTTATTCATAATTGTCACAAAGCTGGGAGCAATCAATGTCCTTCAATAGTTGAACGCATAAACAAACTATGGTACTTCCATACAATGGAATACTCTTCAGCCATAAAAAAAGAATGAGCTATCAACCATGCAAAAGCATGGGTAACTCTTGAATGTATGTTGCTAAGAAAAAGAAGCTAGTCTGAAAAGGTTATATCTTGTATGATTCAATTTATATGACATTCAGGAAAAGACAAACCTGTAGAGATGGTAAACAGATCAGTTTTGGAGGAGGGAGGTTTGAATAGGTAAAATAGATTTTTTTATGGTGGTAAATATTCTGTATGGCACTGTAATAATAAATACATGGCATTGTGTATTTGTTAAAATCCAAAGAAATTTACAACACAAAGAGGGAACCTTAATGTATTGATAGCAGATTTAAATAATTTAAAAATTATTTAGGAGGTTGGGGAATCCCAGGATGGAATGCAGACTGTGAGAAAAGAATATAACTATTTCAGGGAGTGGGGTCAGGGGATGTGCTGACCTAACTAACTTTGGAAATGAGTGGGAACAAAGACTAAACGCAAAAGGAACTGTACATAAGCACTGTACTCTAGTTGGTAAAGTCATTTTTCATGGAGGTATGAGTTAACAATTCTGAAATCACTAAAAATGTATGCTGGAATTAAGTGAATGAATAACAGATTCTGGGAGCTACGTTTCTTCCTGTTGAAGTAGGAGGTTATAGACAAGAAAAGAGGCAAAGTTTGGAATGATTTATATATGTGGTCAAGGATTTCAGTTACAAATGTCAATATGAACTCATGTTTAGCCTAATATGGGTACAGAGGGATACATAAATATTCAGATATGTGTGCATATGTGGGTCAGCACACAAACATGTATTTCCTTTCTCTGTCAGCTAAGAGAGCCTAGAAGCTATGACACCCCAGTAGCAATGAACACACCCAACACCCAGATCTTGGTTTCTAATACTGTTCTCCTTGGAACCAGGGCTTTTTGGAGAAAAGGTTATTCTAGAGTGGGGACAAGGAACATACATTATGATCCTGTAGTGTTTTGTAGTTCCAGAAAGTAAGGACATGCTCAAAGAAATAAAAACCACAGCAATGTGGTATGTCAGAGGGACACAAGAGCCAACTGAAAGAGATCCCAATGGCCTAAGCTGAAACAATTTTAGCCACAAAACAAATAATTAGTATTGGATCATAACCCAAATAATAAAATAAATATCTGTGAGTCCATACAGATATAAAGAAATGATTGAATAAATAAATAAAATAATTACAAATTTTCTATGCAGGAGCATTCCAAATTATTTATATAGATACTTTGCTCTCAAGGAGGTAGAGCATATCTCCCCAACCCTTAAGTGTGGGCTGTGCATAGTGACTTCCTTGTAAAGAATACAGTATGGAAAAGAGGGGAAAAAAAGTAACTTTACAGTGGAGAAACCTGACAAATACTACCTTAGCCAGGTGATCGAGGTCAACACCAGCAGGTTGGTGGTAGGTACCCTTGATATGATGTGTTGAGACTAGTACTTTACCTCTGCAGCCAAAATGCATAAACCCCAGTTCAATCGTAAGAAAAACATCAGACAAACCCTAAATCGAGGGACATTCTACAAAATACCTGACCAGTACTCCTCAAAACAGTGAAGGTCATTAAAAGCAAGGAAAGTCTGAGAAATTCTCACTGTTAGAGAAGACATAATGCCTAAATGTAGTATGAAACCCTGGATAGGATCCTGGAACAAAAAAGAGACTCTAGGTAAAAACTAAGGCAATCAGGATAAAATGTGGACTTCAGTTAATAATCATGTATCAATATTGGTTTATTAGTTGTGACAAATGTACCATACTAATGTAAGATGTTAACAAAAGGGGAAAGTGTGTGGGAGGTATGTGGAAGTTCTTGTTCTATTTTTGCAACAGTTCTGTAAGCTTAAAGTCTTCTAAAATGAAAAGTTTATTTTTCAAAAAGACATGGAACTTACTTATCACGTAAGGATGCATTAGTGGGTGATATAGGTAGATAAGGTCTTCCTAGGCATCAACAGCGCATATGAGACTGTACCCACCAAGTCAGAGGAGACCTCAGTGGTGGGGTGCTCTGGACTTAGAGCCCTGCCCTCAGCAGTCACAGTAGACATTTTTATTAATAACCCTTACTGAAGACAAACAGGAAACAGCTGTGACCAGAGACACTCACACAAAGGCATTCACATAACTTGCAGGTATAGCTGGTCAGCTCTCCTTTGCTTCCTCTGCAGCCACATCTCATACCACTCTTCCCTTAACTGTTACATTTAGCCATACTAGATATTTTTAGTCCCTTATAGAGATAATACCCTCTCTCAGCTCTGGGTCTTTTCCTTCTGCTTGCAATTCTCTTCAAGCCCCAACCTCCATCTTCTCCCTGTTTGCCCAGGTAATTCTACTTCATCCTTCAGTGGAAATGCCAATTTTTCAGGAAGGCCTTCCCTGGCATCCTAGACAGCACACTGTACTTCCGCTTTTGTGGCATGCATCCTACTTGCAATTATTGTTTATTCTGACTTCCCCCACTAGATTTTAAGCTGCCTAAGGATAGGATTGTTGTCAAACTCAAGTTCATGTGCCCAACACACAGTGAGAAAACAATCCAAAACATTGGAGTTTGGAGCAGAGAAAGGTTTATTGCAAGGCCATGCAAGGAGAACAGGTGGCTCGTGCTCAAGACCTGAACTCCCTGACGGTATTCAGGGAAGGGTTTATAAAGGCAACGTGAGGGAGGAGAATCATGGGGTATGTGATTAGCTCCTGCACAATTCTCTGGATGATGGTGAGGCAACAAGGTGGTGTCACAGGGGTTTACATTATCAATCTTCAGGCTCCAGTAGGTCTGGGGGTTATGTGCTCATGGTCATCAAATAGTTAACTTCTATTTGGTGGGGGTTTTAGTATCTGTAAAACAACTCAGGAAATGTGCATCAGATACTGTTATTTAGGTACTTCAGGGAGGAGCTTAAGATTCTGTGACTGCTATATGGCTGATTTACCGTTTGAATTATTACCAGTTCTCCTGGCCCAACTGCTATTTTTGTCACTACACATTCACACCCTTTCAATTGTTAATTCTTCAGCCAGGCTTTTGTGACTCAGGGGAGGTCTGGGAGACTACAGCTTTTCTACAAACAAGAGGCAGGCAGAGGACATGGGGAAAGGGGTCTGTCCCAAGAAGGCCCCACAGGGTCCTGCTCAGTTACAGAATTGCTGTACCCCAGTGCCTAGCACAGGGCTTGCAACATCCGAGGTGTTTGGTAAGTATCTATTGAATTGAAAACAATGAAGGAAGGTTTAGAACTGAGCATGATATTTAGTAGAGCAAGGGCTCTGGAACGACTGGCCCCAGATAAGATTGAAAAAGTAGGTAGAAGAGAGACTGTGAAGGAATTCATAAAGGCTGACTGTAGAGTTTGGACTTTAACCCACAGTGTTGAATGGTCTAAAGCAGGAGAATGATACAAATCAACTGGTACTGAATTTCCTGGAATCTTACATGCTGAAAATATTTCCTATAATATTGGCCTCTCCTTGTTGTGGCCTCTCCCGTTGTGGAGCACAGGCTCCGGACGCGCAGGCTCAGCGGCCATGGCTCACGGGCCCAGCCACTCCGCGGCATGTGGGATCTTCCCGGACCGGGGCACAAACCCGTGTCCCCTGCATCGGCAGGCGGACTCTCAACCACTGCGCCACCAGGGAAGCCCCTTCTAGTGTATTTTTAATTTCAGTTGTATTCTTCAGCTGTTTGGTTCTTCTTTATATTTTCTAACTCTTTGTTAACATTCTCACTGTATTTATCCATTCTCCTCCGGAGTTCATTGAGAATCTTCATGATCAAGTTACCCTGAACTCTTTATTGGGTGGATTGCTTGGCTCTACTTTATTAAATTCTTCTTGTGAAGTTTTGTGTTATTACTTCATTTGGAATATATTCCTCTGTCTCCTCATTTTGCCCACTTCTCTGTGTTTATTTCCATGTATTAAGTAGGTTGGTTACTTTTCCTGATTTTGGAGAAGTGACCTTATGTAGGAGACATCCTATGGGGCTCAGCAATGCTGTCTGCTCAAGGGGTGCCCCTTATGTGGGCTGCATGGGCCCATCTGCTGTGGTGGGGTCGATTACTTTGGGTGTACTTGTAGGTGGGGCCGGTTCCCCGTGTGGCTGGCTGTTTGGCCTGGGAAGTCCTGGGACTGGTGCCAGCCCACTGGTGGGCGGGTAAGCCCCCAGAACAAACAGGCTAGAGGGAGAACTCCAAATAGTGCTTACCAGTACCAGTGTCCTTGTGGTAGAATGAGCTCCCCCAAATGGCTTCTACCAGCGTCTGTGTCCCCAGGAGGAGTCCCCATTGCCTCTTGCTCTCTGGGAGGCCCTCTAAGATCAGCAAGTGGGTCTGACTCAGGCTCCTTTAAAATTACTGCCTCCGCACCAGGATTTGGAGTGTGTGAGATTTAGCATTCACCCTTTAAGATAAGTCTCTGTTTCCTACAGCCCTCTGGCTCTCCTGTACACAAGCCCCGCTGGCACTGAAAGCCACATGTTCTGGGGGCTTGTCCTCCTGTTGAAGGACTATTGGGCTGGGAAGACCAATGTGGGTCTTGGACCCCTTGTTCTTCGGGGAGAACCTCTGCAATTGTGACTATCCTACTGTTTGTGGGTCACCTACCCAGGAGTATGGGTCTTGACTATGCTGTGTCTCCATCCCTCCTACCCATGTGATTGTGGCTTCTTCTTTACATCTTGAGATGTGCATGCCTTTTTCCTGTTAATCTTCAGGTTGTTCTCATAGATGGTTGCTCTGTAAATGGCGCAGTTGTAGTGAGCCTGTAGGAGGAGGTGAGCTCAGGGTCTGCCTGCTCCATCTTGGCCAAACACCAGGAAGATATTACATTCTAAGCCATAGCCAGCTGGAGCCAGGAACCAGGAGCTTCACTGACAGTTTTTTGCGGAAGGAAAATTGATATGAGTCATCCAGTGCTGGGAGAGGCCAGGACAGAAAGAACATCAAAAGTGGGCCAATGTTCTCTCTGTTTTTACCTTTTATTTATACAGCCTTCCTATTTTTATACTTCTCTCCTTCTTTACCTCTTTCAATGTGGTATTTCTGTATACAGATCTAAAGTGTTTACGTTTTTATGTTTAGAATTGCTTTTGAAATAATGATTTTTAAAAGTCATTTGGAGTTTTTCACATTTGTGCAGTTTAGGTGTTCTGAAAGTTTTAATCTGATTCCAGTCACTGCTTCTTGTATAGCTTTGGGCATCATTGACTTTTTGTGGCTAAAAATCTCAGAAAGTCTTCCCATCTTATAGACTCTTAGATATAACATCATTTTAAAAAGTATTTTGAGCAAGTAAGTTCTGCAATAGTAAATTGATGAACTAAGAGTAGTGTAAGAAATTTGAGATTGATGAGAGAAAAGTAAACATATACAAAAATTTTAGGGACTTACCCTTAAATTTGTGCTCTGCAACTATTTTACAACAATGAATCGTTATTTTAAAAATCCCATCTATGTCTGTTACAATGATCTATGCTGCTATTAAGTCATGCTCATAGAAAAAATTTCTCCACCCTAAAATGGAAATGTAAAAGATAAAAATCAACTGTTCTTTCCACTACAGTTCACATCACTGAAGTCTTCAACTCAAAGTTTAATTTGGACCTTATGTTTTCTAGTACATTTACAAACTGAGGATGAGTTCTGAAAGGTGTAAATAGTACCATATGTAAGTTCAAGTAATATGGTAAAGTTATTTTCATATGACAATGTGCTTCCTTTTAAAAACTATTAAATTCATGGTTTTCCCCTTTCCTGTCATAAACAGATGTGTTCATGGAAACTTTCAGGGCTGAGATAATAGCTTATCTTCTGATATAATTTTATAGGAACAATTATGTAGCATACTTTTCTTTAGAAATTATGATGATTTCCACTCCTTAATAACTCTGATCATACCAGTTAATTTCAACCTAATGAAAATGTATTGCAAGGAACCAAGAGGTGTCTGGGCAGAAGTTGATACTTCAGGGGGATTTGAAAAAGACTTATTAGCTTTCAGAGTTCCCCAGCCATTTCTACCTATGAATGTATACAATGATGCCCATCAATCTCAAATTGTTTACCTCCTGTGTCCATCCCTTTGTTCCGTGTCTATAATCTGTCAGGTTCTATGTTGTATTTTAAAGATGCTAGTGGAAAGCAAAAGTAAATCTACCTGCAGGATTATCTGGTTAGGAATGATACCAGTTGGCAAAACTAGATTACCCTCAGGGATGTCCCTAAGTCCTGTGGACACAGGCTCCTGGTGTCTCATTACTACACTCTACTGATGTCCTCAGCCTCTTTGTCTTTGCCTCTTTGATCACAGCCTGTCTTCTGCTCTCTGTCACTGTCCCCAGCATGCCACCAATAGCCACTTCCTCCTCTTCTTGGACTCTTCTTACATCAAGCCCTCAGTTGTTACTCCTTACCACCAGTCTCTCTACGTTGTACGTCTCCTCTCATTCAATCCTTCCTACCCATTAATGTCATGTTAAGTCTCCAGAATGTACTTCTCTGATCCTGGCACTAACTCTAAAGACCCCCTATGGCCCGCTGGATTAAATCCAAAATCTTCAGTTAGGGCCTTCACAATGTGAACTCACCTTTATTCCCTGCAAGGCTCCACTACACATTTCTTTACCCCACCCAATCGAGTCCCTGAAGTTTGCAATGAACTAGAAGACATTGATCTTCTAGGAGAGAAGTCAGGAAACTTTCTCTGTAAAGGACCAAATAGTAAATATTTTCAGCTTTGTGGGCCATTCTTTGCTGCAACTATGTAACTCTGCCATTATGACATGAAGGCAGCCATAGGCAATATATAAAGGAATGAGTATGGCCATGTTCCAATAAAACCTTATTGATGGACATGGAAGTTTTAATTTCATAAAATTTTTGTGTGTTGATTTTTTCCCAGCCATTTAAAAATATAAAAGGCATTCTTTGCTCATGAGTCATACAAAAACAAGTGGCAGACCAGATTTGACCCATGGACATAGCTTGCCAGTCCCTGTCCTAGGTGATCACTGACCATGGCCTTGAGTCAAGCAAGGCTGAGGACCACAGGGTGGCAATAGCAGCACGTCCTCTCCGCATGATGGTGTCCTTTGTCACCCACTGTTAGTGTTCATCTGTATAGCCTGTGTCACATGAGGTGCCCAACATCTCTGAGTCTCTAACCTACTGAGAAGATGGCCTCCCACTAACCGCCCTGTCATGAGAAGGTGGAAACCACACTACACGTGGCTGGAGGACCGGGCTAGGGTCAGTGGTGGGTCCTTGGGAGGGAGGGCAAGCCCAAGCTACTGGCAATACGTAGTACTTCCTTTCATCCAGTCCCACTGGAGTCCTTCTAAGAGTTAGACCCTCACGACTGAATTGTTCCCTTTCAGATTTTAGATGAGGCAACTCTCCTGTGGGTGGAGTTTGCTGACAGATTCCTGGCAAAGTCTGCAGATGGTGTCAGTGGTCGTACCACTAGGTAGGGACATTGAACCTGCAGCTTAATGCTGCTAAGAAGCTGGAGGGGTTTTCTGGATGTCCACTACCAAAGAGAGGCACTGCTGACCTTCAGATACTCCCTCAAGTTTGAGAACCAGAAGACAACCCTCTTGCCTTGCTTGAAAACCGAAGATAAGCACTTCTAAAAGAGGGAGATTAAAGTGTGTCCAAGCTGTCTGTGAATTTCTTCGGAAGGAGTGGTAGCGGAGAGGGGACGATGTTGGAGGTGATGGTAGGAAAGTGTGCAGAGTTCTCCTTTTCAATTCCTACCCTTGCTCCTGCAGTTGGATTTCTACTACTGAAAATGATGCCTTTGAGAACAGCCCAGAGGTGAGAGTCTGGAGTTGTGCTGACATTGCAAGCCTGTCAATGGCCACTAGAGGGCGCCAGAGCTTGAGTTTGGGGAGCTTGAAGAGTCATTTCCTCGTATGGCCTGGAGAATTATTAGCTAGATAAGAAGCAAAGGCAATAGACCCTAAGGATGCTGCTCTGCCTATGTGGAGCAAGACAAACGATCACAAAAAGTTCGGAGCCCTAGAGTACAACAGACCAAGTGACTTCCTACTTTGTCTAAGGACAATGACTGAGGCTGGCATCTCATGAAACTGGGCTAGGCTGAGAATGGCTTCATGGCTACAGTGAAATAGGCAAACTCCCCCCCCCTTCTTGGATCCTATGTTGAAATCACTAAATAGATTTTTTCTTTTAAGTGCTAAGAAATAAAGAATAAGAAATGGGTAGAGGTATAGGGGCTTGGATAGAGAGTGGTCAGGACCATGTTCAGATCAGAGCAGGTAAGGAGATGAGAAAAGGTAAAAAATGCTACTTCCAAGGGTTCAGTGGAGATCAAAGCCAGAAGCTGAGGCTTGTCCACAGAGGTATTACCCACTCTGCTCTCTGCCTCTCCCAATAGTAACTGGCCCAATTTGCTTTTAGAAATCCTTCAAAGAAAAGTATGTGGAGAAAGTATGTGGAATAGAGAGGAAGATGGTCATTTACTCAAAAGTCTTTTTAAGAAAATAACATTTTAAAATTGGCATAATAGCCTGGAAACTGGTATTGGTTGTAAAAAATTAATAACAATCTGTAATTAAAATCCACAGAGATTTCAATCAACATGGGTGATGAAAGGGAGAGTTGATCAAATACAGAGGGCAGTGAAATCCTGTCATGATCCTTATATTTTTTTAGGGGATATAGATTCCGATTAATGTTGGGAATTGTTAGAAAAAATTTTTTAATATGTGTGTTAATAATAGAAGCCATTAAAAGAGAAATAAACTATACAATTTTCAAACCATTTGAGAAAAAAATGAACAAAGAAAACTCAATTAACTCATCCAAAGTCAAAAAAAAAAAAAGGAGATGGGGAAAAGAAACAACCAGAAAGGCATGGAAAACAGAAAAGATAAGATAGCAGAAATAAATTCAATATCACAATGAATGAGTTAAATGCACCTAATTAAAATACAGAGATTATGTATTAGGTTAAAAAAATCAATTGACTGTCTATAATAGACACATATAAAGCAAAATGACACAGGGAAGTTGAAAGTAAAAGGATAGGAAAAGATATACTAGAAAATACTAAAAAAGAGAAGGCGGGAGCAGCAGTGCAGATGGAAGAAGATGTTGATGTGCCTTCTGTGTCTCAGTTTTGGTTGATAGCACCAAAGCTAACAACAGTACAGTGGGTACCAAGGACTCCACAATCTAAAGGGAGGAGCCAGATTCTCCAAACAGGACACGCTACGAAATGGTAGGACTGATTCCCTAGCCTCCAAAGAGTAAGGGAATGAAAGACGTGCTTTGGAGAGAGTTTTTGGATGCTGTGTGCTTCTTCCACTGTCATGGGGAGAGGGGAGGGTGTGATTCCCCTTCACCTCATGTCAAGTGAAGAGCGCTTCATTTAGAGAGTTTGACTGGAGTGTCTGGAGTAGGGGGAGCATATGGGCTGTATGAGAAGCTGTGGCTAGATTGGCTCAAACAAGCAGAGAAGGAGAGTAAGCAAGCAAGGGAACCTGTTGTTTGTTCTCGCTTCCCCCTGCTGCAACAGGGGCCCCAGTAAAGCCTTCCCTGAATTTCTTGTCTGGCCTCTAGTCAATTTCTATTGACTGGGGAAGGCCAAGAACCCTGGGTGGTATCAGATTTATGGCACCCTACGTCGGGCCGTTGTCCCCTTCTGGGGAGAGGATCTGGGCACCTCCAGGACCACCGAACGCAGCTTCCCCGTGGGTGACAAGTGGCCACCTGAACCTCTTATTTCAGCATCACTGCGTTTGGTAAGTCTGTCTTCCTGGCCCCTGGGGAGCTCCGGACTCTCATTCAGGCAATGCTTTCCCCTCCCCCTTGTCCTTTTCCCTCTCCTAATATCTCTCTACTTCTTCTCTCTCTGTCCTCTGTTACTTCTGTCTTCTCCTTTCAAGAGAGTGACATCCGGCAGCTACAGCATCACTCCTCTCAGCCTGTGAGACCTGCTTCCTCCCGCCGGCAATGGCTCCCCTTGATGGGTGGCAAGCAGAGGTGGGAGAGGCTCACCTCACACCGTGCAGATCCTGGTCCAGCAGGCTCTCCCTGACCGGAGATTTATGAGAATGATAGAGGTTTAAACCTCATATCGTGTAGCGGCTGGAAGTCTGATTGTCCCAGTATTCTCACCTTTATGTTCCTGCTGTCTCTTTTTCTTTTTCAGTCTTTTCTGTCCCTCCTCCCTTTACCTCTCCCTTGATCCTTATACCTGCACTCCCATCCCCTTTATCCTGAAAGCTTCTTGCTTGTGTCTTTAAGTTTTTGTCATTGGCATCTTTGTTTTATGTAGTTTTGTCTGTCTAACTGCTCCTGCAAGGCTCTGCCAAAATTGTGGGCATGGTGGAGCATTTAAACCTTGAAATACAAACGCAGCCCACATTGCCTGAGACTCCAGTCTTGGATTACTTGGTGGGATTTTAGAGAACAAAAAGAAGAGAAAGGAGCTTGCATTTTCCCCTCCTCTGCCTTTGCAGTGTAACTGTTCTTCTTGCCTGAGCTGGAGGGGCTTGCATCTGTCTCCTCTGCTTTTGCAATATAACCATCTGCCTGGGCTCTCAGGAACTATCGGATTCTTCTGTAGTTCCCAGACTGAGGGAAAAAAAAGGGCCAATTTAAATTCAAGTGGGAAAACTATGAGACCTTTGGTTCTGTAGAAGTTGGTTTGTCTGGCTTAAGCTTGTGAGTTTAATTAATACAGACCTGTGTTTAGAGTCATCAGCATTAAGTATAATATTTTTATTGTACCTAGGGTTACTGAAAGTCAGTAAGTGCATATTGTTTTTGTTATGAAATTTGTCAACAGGGAAAATAACCTGATATGGTTAAATTTTAAATTAAATGTAACTGGAATAAGACCTTTTTGGTAAACTCTATAGGAATAATTATGTTTTGGAAACATCCATCTAAAACAGTCTCTTCAAATTTTGGTAAATTTGAAACTAAATTAAGTTAAATGATAGCAATTCATTGAGTATCCAGGCCATTTCAAATAAGATTAAATATTGGGAACATTAATTGCTAAACAGGTCTAAATTTATCTACTTTTGTCTTCTCGTAAGAGAGAAACTAAAGCTGTTTAGTGCCACCTTGAGGTGTTCTCTACCAATCTATAGAATGCTAATGAAAAGACAGTTCATGGTTGCTTAAGGAAAGTAGGATGTGTGTTTTCAGAAAAGAAGGTATGAGGAATGGAAATATATTTCGTTAAAGGAAAAAGGGTGATTTTGTCCTAAGGCTGGTTATTTCTAAATGGAAAGAATATGGGACAAAGTATGGCTACAGAAAGTTGCAGAAGGTTTGCAGAAGAGGAACATGGAGAAAAGAATTTTGTATGTGGTCAGGGTCTTCTAAGGTTGGATTAAATTTAATTAGGTAAATGGATTTTACTAAGAGTAGGCTGATGTAAGACTGGATTTGGTTTCTCTCTCTCATAAGAGAACAAAGTTTTCCTGGAATGTTGCTTTTGATATCAGATTGTGTGAGTTTCTGTGCCTTTAAGTGATCTGTATTTTTTTTTGAATTTTTTTTTCACCTTAGCTCAAGGAATAATTGTTTCACAGTGACTTATGACTCTGACTAGGGGTTTTAAAACTTTTTGAGATTTTTTGATAGACTTCCCAAATATCAAATTCTAACTATGGTTCTTTTTTTTTGTGTGTGTGGTACGCGGGCCTCTCCCTGTTGTGGCCTCTCCCTTTGCGGAGCACAGGCTCCAGACGCGCAGGCTCAGCGGCCATGGCTCACGGGCCCAGCTGCTCCGCGGCATGTGGGATCTTCCCGGACCGAGGCACGATCCCGTGTCCCCTGTATCGGCAGGCGGACTCTCAACCACTGCGCCACCAGGGAAACCCCTAACTAAAGTTCTTTTGACTTCCAACTAACTTTGGGGTGCTTCAAAGTGCTCCTCAAGCATCCCAAAGAGAAATCCTAAATTAATTGAATTCATTTGGTATGTTCAATTACACGGGAAACATTGTCCAAGTTCACTGTTGCCTGTTTCAGATGGAATCATCAGGCCCTCCCCAATTTTCTCGTAGCTGCCAGACAGGGGAAAGGGTTATGGGTTTTCTGCTGTCTAGTCTCTCACCTTACTCTCTGTCCAAAAAAATCCCCTGTGGGAATGCTCCCACACCTAGGCCCTCAGGTCCTGACCCCATGGCATTTTCCATTGCGCCCAACCCCAATTCCTCCAGGAGTTCCTTTGTGCACCTCTAGGCCTGCACTCCAGGCTTTGGCAGCCCAAACCTTGTTACAGACTACCTGCTGAGCTGGCTATTTCCAAGCAGCCCACATCCTAGGCTTTATAGATGCTCAGTCTCAAGGACTACACCACAACATAGGGAAAACTGTTACAGGACATAAGCTTTACAGACAACAGATACCCCTCAAGGAGAGTCCTGGCAATGCACTGGTACCGGTTTAAACGTCCCCTATCAGGGACTCCTCGCATGAGGGACCAATGACCAGAGATGTCTGGTTAGGCGAGGGACAGTAGAGGATGCTCAAAATCCCATTAGGTAAGAAGGGAATTTGGAGGACACTCCAACCCCCTTCCAACAAAAGCCTCCCGGTAAATGTCTCCGGGATGCTGGACTTCATTTCTAGGAGCGCCCTTGCTTGCAGGTTACTCAACATGGGAGGATCCTCTTCTAAGCCAGAAAAAACACCTCTGGAATGAATCCTTAAAAACTGGAAATTTTTAAAAATAGATGGGCTGAAAAGGGAAAAACTTAAACTCTACTGTAACACGGCCTGGTCTTTATATAAGTTGGGGGATGAAGAAAAATGGCCAGAAAAATGGGTCTCTAAATTACAATACCATTTTGCAATTGGATCTTTTCTGTCACAAGATGGGAAAATGGACTGACATTCCATATGTCCAAGCCTTCATGGTCCTTTACCAAAACCCTGCTCTATGTGGCTCCTGTAATCAAAAGCCTGGGGAATCAGAAAACACTTCTGACATTTTATATTTTTTGGATTTTTTTTTCTGACCAATCCCACACTCTGCCTCCCTATGTCCCTTTATACCCTCCATTACACCAGAGGGGAGAGACTAGTCCCTCTGGGGTAACGCTTAGTGGAACTTCCTGTCACCCAGGATCAGGAAAATTGTGCCCTCTTAGGGAAGTGGCAAATGGCAAAGGGACAATCAGAGTACCTGTGCCCTTCTCTTAACAGATTTAGCCCAATGCAAACAGAGATTGGCCAGTTTTCTGAAGACCCTAGTAAATCTGTTGAAGGGTTTCAGGCCCTAACTCTGGCCTTTGATTTAACTTGGAAGGATGTCCAAACAGTCCTATCTACTTGCTGCACCCCTGAGGAAAAACAGAGAACTTGGGCAGCAGCCCAGGGACACGCTGACCAGCTTACCAGGGACCAACACAAACATTTTGTTATGGCTGGAGACGCAGTCCCAAATCAGGAGTCCACTGGAATTATAATTCCCAGGCGGGAACAGAAGCCAGGAAGCACATGGTCCAATGTGTACTAGAAGGGATGAGAAAGTGTATCAAAAAGCCAGTTAACTATGAAAAGGTTAAAAGGATTGATCCAAGAAAAAAAGAAAATCCAGCCCTCTTTCAGGGATGGCTTGTGGAGTCTTTTAGAAAATTTACTAACATTGATCCATCCACCCCTGAGGATCAGTCCCTGCTGGGACAACATTTTATCAGCCAATCTGTCCCTGATATTAGGCAGAAACTACCAAAGTTACAATTAGGCCCACAAACACCAATGACCCAACTCCTAGAGGCCTTTGGGGTATTTAATAATTGAGATCAAGCTGAGGAGGAAGAGAGAAACTGATGTGAAAACAGGCAGGCCAGGGCTCAAGCTAAACTGATGGCCGAAGCTGTCAGCCATGCCTTACAACCCCAGGACTACCCAAGGGGGCCGAGGAAGTTTAACCATCCATCCGGAGGTAAAACCAGCAAGGGGGGATGCTTCAAATGTAAGTCAACTGGCCACTGGGCCCAAAAGTGACAAAAGAACGCCCTGGTCCATGCGCAGTCTGCAAACGAACAGGTCATTGGAAGTGGGACTGTCCCCAGTCCCAAAGCGGAAGGGGAGCTCCTGCTGCTGAGATGGCCGTGCTGGATGACTGAGGCGGCCCTGGGATTCTGCTGGCTCCCCGCAATGAGATGTCTATCTCCATCGAGGAGCCCCGGGTGGTCCTTGACGTGGCAGGTAAGAAAACGAGTTTTTAATTGACACAGAAGCCACTTACTTTGTCCCGCTCTCTCACTCTGGGCCTCTTTCCTCCAAAAGCTGTACTGTGACTGGTGTCAACGGAAAGCCTTGCACCTGTTTCTTCACTGGGCCTCTCACTTGCCAATTTGAGCAGCGTTTAGTCTCACATGCCTTTTTAGTTGTGCCTGAGTGTCCTACCACACTACTGGGGAGAGACCTCTTGGGGTCCCTTGGAGCCATATTACGATTAGGAGGTCCCAAGCAGCCCTAACTTGAGACTTAACCTTGGGGGAAGGAAAAGTTATAAATATGTACACAGACTCAAAATATGCCTTCTTTGTTTTACATGCCCATGCAGCTATCTGGAAAGAAAAAGGACCTTTACGTGCAAAAATTCCCCTGTACTGTAAAATACGGGGCTGAGATTTTACATCTCATAGAAGCGGCTCAAAAACCAAAGCTAGGAGCAGTCATTCACGGCCGCGGGCACCAAAAGGAAAATTCTCAAATTACCCAAGGGAACATCAGGGCAGATTGGGAAGCAAAGAAAGCAGCCCTGATGCCCATACCAGGTAGAAACCAACATTGAGAAAATTCAACAGCAAGCTACTTGGCTTCAGCAGACAAATAACCACCAATCCTCGCTATTCAATATGGGCGGGGAAATTGAAAACTGGTTCTCTAGTTTGATCTCTTGAATCCCACAGGGTATAAAAAATTTCTGGCAAGAGGTTTTCATTTTCTCATAACCCTTTGCTTTTCAGTCATACTGATTTATGCCATATTTCATCTAGTGCTCCGTTGTCTTCCCTACTACTGTAAACGTGTGACTAAGGCTTTTCAGTCCAAGAAGGAGACCTGGGGCCAACAGGTCCAGACCTTCCATTCTAAAAATAGAGAAACATGTTCAACTTTAACCCTGAGATTAACAAAAATATATACCTAAGAAGAATGGCTTCTTGGCGGGGGCGACGTCACCTCCCTTGTCTGGTCAACAGTTAAGGAAGCCCTCCCAAAGTTAACCTGATTCCTTCCCTTTCTAGGCCCTTTAATGGCTGTTGTTGTTCTCCTTTTAGGCCCTTGTTTGTTTAAACTTTTGGTTAAGTTTGTGTCTTCTAGGCTCCAACGGTTTGAAGTAAGGCTCATGATGGTTCAAGGAGTTCAACCCATTCAGCAGGGAGTGGCCCAGGTCCCTACAGGTCTTTGGAACAGTCAGCAAGGGACTTCTACACCTCTACGGAAGGCTAGGGTCTGCGGCCCCTGTCCAGCAGGAAGAAGTTTCAGAAGAAGAGGACTTCGGCCCCTTCCCCTTTAAGAATAAGGGTGTTGAGGGGCTTCCCTGGTGGCGCAGTGGTTGAGAGTCCGCCTGCTGATGCAGGGGACGCGGGTTCGTGCCCCAGTCCGAGAAGATTCCCACATGTTGTGGAGCGGCTGGGCCCGTGAGCCATGGCCGCTGAGCCTGCGCGTCCAGAGCCTGTGCTACGCAACAGGAGAGGCCACAACAGCGAGAGACCTGCGTACCGCAAAAACAAAACAAAACAATAAGGGTGTTGAGTCTCTCAGGCAGGAATGAGACAGGCTGAGACCTGGGCTCCTTTGCTGCAGTGCTTGCACCTGGACACACCTCTCCTGGAGCAACAAAATACTAAGAAACTATATGGGACTAAAAATAACTGTGTGCATGCACAGTTGGGGCAAATTCTAGACAAAAAGATACAAAAGACCAAAAAACCCAACTGCCACTTTTGAAGAGCCTGGAGCAAAAACAGGGTGTTGGGAGCAAAAGCAGGGTACTGAGCATGCCCCCTGTGCACAACACCACCTAAGGGGTGGGCAAAACACCTAAGCCACCCCTCCGGCCTGACTCTTGGACACATCCCTCCCCTCCCCTCAGGAAGCAAGCAAGCAAGGGAACCTGTTGTTTGTTCTCACTCTCCACTGGTGCAACAGGGGCCCCAATAAAGCCTTGCCTGAAGGAAAATAAAAAAGAAGCAGAGGAGAGAGAAGCAGAGCTGCTTAGGGAGCACGCCACAGTTGTTGGTGGTGGCATGACAGCTGGGGCAATTTGCATGTTTCCTGTGGACCAGAAATGAACCACATGGGGTTAGGATGGGATAGATGAGCTTCCCTGAAGTCTAGAAGAGGAATCTGCCCCCACAGGACAGCTGAGAGGGATGATGGCAACCAAATTCAATGGTGATCCATTGAAGCCGAGGGTGGAGGGAGGAGTAGAAAGCAGCCAGCTGGTATCAAGGGATCAACAGTGGTATGTTTCCACTGGGGGAATCTCTGAGAAACCCACAAAATTGCTCCTCAAGAGAATGAGTCAGCTTGGAACATCCAGATCACAATAGTATTAGTAGATAATACTCCTTCCAGCCCTGGAGGAAGGAGGTGAGCAACGGAGAGGGAAGTGGACCACACCCCTCTGCTCTGTTGCAGACTTCCACGACTGGAGCAGACCCAAGTCGGCATAAGGAAGAATCTGGGTAAAAAGGAGTTTGCACTTCTTATTATCACATTGGATTTGTCCTCTATGTGTAAAAACGAAAGGACAATTTGTGTATTATCTAACAGTGACCCAGAGAAATATGGGACCTGTTTAAGATTTCATCCAAGGACAGGATATGGATTGTTTGATGGAGCAAGTTTAGTAAGGAGTGATGGAGAAGAACACATTTGTTTTATAACTGTACCCTACTAATCTCAGCTCATTCAGTATAACTGTTGTATTAAAATAAGATGAATTGGAATTCAAGGTAAAAAGTATTAAATAATACCAAGGAGGGGGGCTTCCCTGGTGGCGCAGTGGTTGAGAGTCCGCCTGCCGATGCAGGGGACACGGGTTCATACCCCGGTGCGGGAAGATCCCACATGCCGCGGAGCGGCTGGGCCCGTGAGCCATGGCCGCTAAGCCTGCGCGTCCGGAGCCTGTGCTCCGCAACGGGAGAGGCCACAACAGTGAGAGGCCCGCGTATCGAAAAAAACAAACAAACAAACAAACAAAAAAAACCAAGGAGGGTATTTTATATCAATGAAATGAAGACCTCTAGAACAATGTTACTCTTTCCTGTTTCCCTCCTTGCTCTCTATCAGTCCAAGTAGGAGATTTTCTCTACTCTGTTCTCCCTGAGCCTCCACCAATCTGCCTCATACTCTACATTCTATAAATGTGACTGTTTCCAGCTCCCTTCTGTCCTCCTGTGGCCAGAAGTCCCTCCATCCCTGCATATCCTTCACCTACAAGAATTAAAGGGTGGCTTCACTAATGCATTTCCGCGTGAGCAAATTACCTGCCTTCAGTGAATTTCAATTTATCATCTGTTAAATGCAGGTAAAAAGTCATACCTTGAGGATTCAATAAAATAACGCTTATAAATTGCTTAACATGGCATCTGGCACATAATAATAAATGGTACTTATTGGTAAAACAAGGTTAGTGATAAGAGACATCTATATAGCCATTTCATCTTCTTTCAAGAGCAGAAAAAGAGCCTTTCTGTGATATGTGCCAACCTAGCACATATAAAGTTCAGGATATGTTGCCTGATGGTAGTTATAATGACAATGAATAATGATTGACAACAAGATACCCCAGAAATCTGAAAGCACGTGGCCCAGGAAAAATACTAGAGTGGGTAATGGAGCCTAGTAGATTATTGCTAGGAATTGACAGGGGCAGGCAGGTTAGGTTGAGATACTGTAATTGGAGACTTGGGTGGCTCAAGTCCAGCGTAAGTTCCATGCAGCCTTCAGAGCAAAACCAAACACACAAAGAGAATATTTGATATATATCCTCTGTGTGTAACATTCAGACAGACCCTGCAGGTGACCTTCAGTCTCACAGCTGTTCTTATACATAGAGCGGTGTACCATCATATCTAAATATGAAGCACAGCAATACATTTTTAAATCTAATCTCAGCACCATTACCTAATGTCAGAAACATTAAAAGAAAATGCGAATATCTAAAGGCTAAGGGAATTGTAATTTGGAGTAAGCACTGGGTTCTATAAAACCAATGGCTTCCGACAAAACCAGTTGCAGTTTTGATAGAATTATAAAATCATTCCTTTATGGGATGACAATTATATTCGGACATTATCAAATTCCTCACTATGCCAATTCCTCACGCAATTTTAAATAATTCAGATTAGACAGACGTGAGCAATCACAAAATGGAATGATTCAGTGAAAACTGGCTGAGGATCTATAGATAAAGAGGTCACGGTGATAACAATATGTGAAACTCCAAGTGGAATTTGAGTGGGATTGCTCTCATCATGTTTAATATCTTGATTAATAGAGTGGGTGTTGGAGTAGCAATATAAAATGTTTCATTAGCCCCATTTCAAGAGAGAGTTTGAATACAGTATAAAGAAAAAAGAACAGTGGGAATAGAGATTCAGAGAAGTTTAAAATTGCAGCAGAAAATAAAAAGCTGCCATTTAGATTGTAAAATTCAATGTACATTATGTGATGTAAAGTATTCCGATACATAGGGTTTATTAAGACTATCTGGTGATGCCTAAGAGGCAATTAGACAATGGCGGGCAAGACATCTGAAATAAATCCACGATGACAGTTTCTCTTTGCATCCTAACCCTCGCACTCAGAAGAGTTCAAACTGATGCCTATATACAATATATACTTTGTTAAACAAGGAAAACTAGGAACTAGAAGTTAAAATATTAAATGAATGGCAATAGCATTATAACTTGTAAATAATGGCTGTATGTAAGTTAACTGAGAAAACTGGATTTAATTTTCCAGAAGACAATGCTTTCTTCATATTTGTTTGGGTAGCGTTTAAAAAAATAAGTATTAGAGATATTGGATTAAAATTGCGTATAGGAACATTTGGGGGGAAAATAAAGTTCAACAAATGCAGGGTCTAGATTGCAGAAAAGCCCTCTGAGGTATCTGGCTCTATAAACTTTAGACATGTTTCATTGTAAACAAAGTTGGGAAAATATGCTTGAATCTTAGATATTAACTAAATATGTGCTAATAATATCACTCATCAAAATTGTCACTGATCAGATTAGAATTTTTGACCTGGAAAAGACCTTAGAGATCTGCATTTATTTATTTATTATTTATTTACTTATTCATTCTTTCATTCATTCATTAATTTATTTTTATCAAAGTATAGTTGATTTACAATATTGTATTGGTTTCAGCTATACAACAAAGTGATTCAGTTATACATATATGTGTATATATCTATATTTTTTCCCTGATTCATTTCCATTATAGCTTATTACAAGATATTGAATATAGTTCCCCGTGCTGCACAGTAAATCCTTGTTGTTTATCTATTTCATATACGGTAGTGTGCATCTGTTAATCCCATACTCCCAATTTATCTCTCCCCCCCTTTGCCTTCTCCTTTGGTAACCATAAGTTTATTTTCTATGTCTGTTTCTGTCTATAGGTTCCTCTGTACTATTTTTTAGATTGAGATCTGTATCGCACAGATGAGAAATTGAAACTCAGAATGAGCCCATCCTTTGCTGCAATATTTTTGTCCACTCTGCCTCAAGTGGCCACTTGATGAATGATGATATAAATGAGGCTAATCTCTCTTCTTGTTGAGTGCTGGGTCCAGAGCTTAACTCTGGGAGCCAAGCTACTTGGGTTGAAATCCTGGCTCTATACTTTACTAGTGTTGTAACCTTAACCTCTCTGTTGCTCTGTTTCCTAATCTGTAAAATGGGACAATAATAGTACCTGCTGCATAGTGCTGTTGAAAGGATTAAATTAGTTCTCTTGTTAAAAGGCCTAGAACAGTTTTCTGGCATATGGTAAATGTTAAATGTCATCATTATTATATTTGTGATTAAAAGTCTGGATTTCATGATGCCAAATTTAGTATAGAACATCATAGACGTTTTTGAGAAGTGTTCTTGGAATTTATGAAAAAGGGAACAGTTTACTTCCTGATAAAGCTGTGTCATTCAGTATGTCCTAAACATAATAGGAGCCTCTACTTTTACAATTTTTGCATTATTTTAGTTGGGAGAATATCATAAAGAGATAGATCTAATGTTATTTTTGTCTGGGAAACTTTGTATCTATTTGCTTTGTAGTTTGTAGTGAAATGCCTGCCAAGGTAGTCTATAATCATCATTGCCTAAATCAGTTACATTCTAAGGTCAGGTCTTCCAAGCCACATGGAGAATTGAAGATATATTTGTATATACACATAGACACATAGACATACACATACGTACATATATACACACATATATTTTAAAAATATTATTTCACTCTCATCCCTGTAATTTAGGAAAAAGCAAGAGCAAGCAAGAATGCTTTACTTACTTCAGATGATCACTGAGAACAGACTTAAGTACAAAACAGCACTTACTGAAAAAACTCCTACTTCTTATTGTCTTAGGCATCTAATGTGATCTAACTATTTTGCGTATTTTATGAGGGAAGGAAAACTAATAATTTCATTTAAAATGTTTTTTTATGGAGAACTTCAAACATATAAGATAAGATTATGAAGGTGCTTGAATCCACCACTGAGGTGAAGAACTTACTAACTCTTGGCCAACCTTATAACCTGTACACCTTCTCCTGTGGTGTGCTGGGACCAGCCCAGACCAGGTAGACAGTGGATTTTGAGCATCTGTTCATAGCTCCAAGTTCTGCACACAACTTGAGAGCTTGAAATCAGTCATGGTGTGAGTATTTACACCACGGCAATCAGCAGATGATACAAATGCTGCAAATCAGCTATTCCACCCCCAAGGTGGTTGTTAAGCATTTACCAGCATGCCACTACCCTTCTCACTTTTCCTTCCCAAATTATTTTGAAACAAATTTCAGATGATGCTATTTCATTTATAAGTAGTTTAGCCCCCCCAAAAAGGAGGCTTTTTATTTAAACATAACCATAGTACTACATAAAAATAAATAATAATTCTTTAATATCAAATTGCCAATCAGTGATAAAATTTCCAACTCTCTCTCTCTTTTTTTTAAGTTTGTTTGAATTAGGATTTAAATAAGTTTCCTTCACTGAAATTGGGAAATATGTCTCAAGAGATGTATCTCCTTTAATATATAGATTCCACCTCCACCTTCACTGGCATGCCTTAATAGTGACCAATTCAGCCTTTTTTCTTTCTTCTTTTTCCTTTATTTCTTTTTGAGTGTTATTATGAACTCATGGATTTAGACATGTTTGATGGCATTCAATCTATTATAGTTATTATTCTCTTGAACTTCGAGGTATCTTTTCTTTGGCTGGTGAGAATCTCTTTAAGTTGGCTCCTGAATCCTTTTCACATGACCCTAGTTGTTTTTGAGAGTTTCCTTGAGACCTTGTACATTTCCTGACTCTGACCTGGAATCAGCCATTTTTCCTTTTAATGGAAAATGGTATTTAGAGAGCATAATCTGGGTAGTCTTTTTAGAAAAAGAGCCAAGAAGTGTTCTATTTGGTGGTGTTTTTTAGAAGATAAAATAAGCTATGAGTTGATATTGATAATACAAATTCAAGATTCCATACATAAACTATTCTATCTTATATCTGTGTCTGCTTTCTCCCATGCCAAGGATCCTGTTTATCAATGACACCAAGAATGATAGAATTAAAAATATTAGAAAGATCTCATAATTACTAATTTTCTTTGTTATACATTATAGTCTCTGAATAACAATACCTACCCTATTGCCAACAATATGCTTACTGAAAAGAGTTTGACATTTTATTTTTTACACATCTCTTTGTCAGGCATATTCCACCAAGACTGTACAGTCAAATAACTGTGTTTTAAAGTCATTTGGAATTATTCATCTCTGTGTAGTTCTACCACCACCACCAAATGGATATGCATTTAGGTCCATTTACTTCATATTATTTTTTATTTTTAGGGATGTTATTGAAAATTTATTTTGATTTATAACTAAAATATCTACATTATTCCAAAGTCGAATCTGTAAAACAACTTTTATACCCAAAAGTCTAACTCTATTCTTTCTCCCACAGATGTAACCACTTAAAAAAATTTTATGGCTGTTTTAATATAAGCAAATACATGTATATTTGTATGCCTCCTTTCTTAGGTAAAAAGTAGTATACAATGCACACATTTTTCTATTTTGTTTATTTTCATTACAAACTATAACCCACAGATGGCTCCATAATGATATATAGAGACATTCTTCTTTCCTTGTTACAGCTGCAAAATATGCCATTGTGTGGACATACTAAGTAGTGGTTCTCAAAGTATGACAGCTGGGTCAGTAACGTCACCACCCATCACCTGGAGACTTGGTAAAATGCAAATCCTCAGGCCCCATCCCACACCTACTGAATTGGAAACTCTGGGGCTGGGGTCCAGCAATTTGTGTGTTAATAAGATCTCCACCTCACTACAAATAACTCAATTGTATATGGAATCGAAAAAAAAAGGTTCTGAAGAACCTAGGGGCAGGACAGGAATAACGATGCAGACGTAGAGAATGGACTTGAGGACACGGGGAGGGGGAAGGGTAAGCTGGGACGAAGTGAGAGAGTGGCATGGACATATATACATTACTAAATGTAAAATAGATAGCTAGTGGGAAGCAGCTGCATAGCACAGGGAGATCAGCTCAGTGCTTTGTGACCGCCTAGAGGGGTGGGATAGGGAGGGTGGGAGGGAGATGCAAGAGGGAGGAGATATGGGGATATATGTATGTGTATAGCTGACTCACTTTGTTATAAAACGGAAACTAACACACCATTGTAAAGCAATCATACTCCAATAAAGATGTTAAAAAAGAAAAAAAGATGTCCAGGTGATGCTGATGCACCCAAAGTTTGAGACTCACCCAACCATAGTGAGTCTATGGTCACTTTCTAGGAGTCATATTCAATCAACCCTCTCTTGATGGACAGTAGGGTTGCTTTCAGTATTTTTCTATTTCAAATAACTTCATGATGGATTTCTTGTATATATATCTGTCCATAATGTTGCTAGTGTTATCTTTGAGATAGATTTCTAGATGTGGGATTCTTAGATAAAGGATAAGTTTCTTTAAATAAATTATATATAAATATATAATTTTGCTAGATATTGCCGTGTGTGAGCGTTATTTCCTTAGGCCTTTCCAATAGACTACCTTGTTATGCCTTTGGATATTTACAGAATTATATCTCAGTGAGGTTTCATTTGCATTTTTCTTATGGTTAAGAATGGTTTGCATTTTTTTTCTTGGTTCTAGCCCATTTTTCTCTAGGCTTAATGGAGCTTTTGTTCTCCATTTTTAAAAGTTCTCTACATAATAGGACCGTTACGTTTTTTGTGTGTGTGTGATATATGTTGTGATGATTTTCCTCCAGTTTTACTTCAAGAAAAAGATTTTTTAAAATTATGTAATTAAATTTTCCTCAACTCATAGCCCAGTTTATTGGTCACCTTTCAGTTTTAGCCCATCCTAAATGTCTCTGAAAATCTTGTAGGGAGATATATGGGTTTTTCAAGGATAACCCTTTGGTGAGAAATTTTAGCCACAGGAACCTGAGGAGAAAAATAAATAAACCGCTGGATAATGGAATTTAGTGCAATGTGCTTAGATGCTCAATATTCTCTGTATCTTCTTCATGATTGTTAACAGGTGTTCGATGGTGTTGGTTGGGAAAAAGTTCAAGCTGGGACCATTAAATTCTCTCTAGGCTGTGCTCTTATTCTCTTCTTGGCTTCTTAACAAGTTGGTGCATTAATGCAGCTTTTATGAAGCATTGATGCTTCACACTGTGCTTATTGTAAAGCAATTTGTGTAATAAAAATAGACTCCTGACACATTGGAAGCCTCTGGAAATGGGGAGAGTAGATTATATTCACTCCCCTGGCGGGAGCTAATTAAGAGAATTCAATGAAAATTCTGTTGCCAACCTAAATATTCTGTTTCGTCTCCTGACGTGTATCTAGAGGTGCATAGCAATCATGGCATGATTCGTATGCACTCATTTGCTCTTCTATGACAATTCTCTAACCCAGCTTTCAAGAAGAGGTTCACAGTGTAGATGTCATAAGTTCGTTTTATAGAGATTGTGTGTATGAACTGAAAAGGGGGAGAAACTTTATTCTGGAAGTCAATTTCTAATTTCCTATTTGGGGGTACTTTTAGAAGTATGGATGACTGCAAACTCTTACCATCAACATTAATAATATCAGCTTATATTTGTTTTATGCTTTTCATGTTTGCAGAGCATTTTCACTTAATTGGTCTTGTTTGAGACTCACAATAACTGCACAGGATAGGTGGGTTTGACAATTCTGCACCCGATTCCATTGTGGTGGGTTTTATCCCCACGCTCACACTCAGACACCATCTGGGTGTCCTACAATTCAAGTCAATGCTGACAATACGTATCTGGAAATGGCATCAGATTCCACAGGTTCGGGTCTCAGTCCCACAAGACCGCCCTCCAGTTTAGATGCCAATCACAGGTCCAGATTGGTATCTGTGCTTCTGACTGACTGGCTATAAATCAGAAGTTCCCATGACCCCCTCCTTGGGTTCAATTAGTTTGTTAGAGCTGCTCACAGAACTCAGGAAACTGGTTTACCCATTAGATTACTGGTTTATTACGAAGGATATTAAAAAATATGGATCAATAGCCAGATGAAGAGGAACACAAGGCAAGGTCCCAGACGAAGGAGCTTCAATCCCCCCTGGAATTTGGGAGTTGGCACAGTAGCATGTGGAAATGTTCTGGTTCACCCACCTGGAAGCTCTCCAAACCCCTTCCTTTTGGGTTTTTAATGGAAGCTTCATTACATAGGCATGATTAAATCACCGGCCATTGGTAATTAATTCAACCTCCAGCCCCTCACCCTTCCCCAGAAGTCAGGGGGTGAGACTGAAAATTCCATCAGTTTATTCATGGCTGGTTCCCCTGACAACCAGCACCCCCAACTTAGGGGATTTCCGAAAGTCACTTCATGAGCATAAACCCCCTTGTGGTTGAAAGGGGCTTGTTGTGAATAACAAGATAACACTTTTCCCTTTAGGACTCTGGAGTGTTTTCAGCAACTGAGGACAAGAGACCAAATATTATAACAAAAGATGCTCCCGTTGCTCTTACATGCTCAGGAAATTCCAAGGTTTTTGGAAGCTGTGAGCAGGAACCACCACTAAAGGCCAAAGTATATATTTATTATAAATCACAATATCTCATGCTTAGTATCCTTATTTCACGTAGAATGTAACTCAGGAATTTTAAATGACTTGCTCAGTGATACACAGCTAGTAAGGAGATATATTAGGGCTCATACTAAGATGTTCTAGCTGCAACTTACAAGATTCTTTGTAGTTGGCCTCATCCCTTTTTTGAAGGAAGTGCAGTATGTCAGTTTAAAAAAGTATGATATTCTTTGACTGTCATAGATCTTCACACTATATTAAAGGGGAAAGAAAAGAGGCATATTCTATTTTATAGTAATATCCCATACAGATACTGTGTACACTTATAAAAGTTAGTTAGAAGAAACATGCACATTATCTGGACAACTCTTGCCCTACAGAGAGGAAACACAAGGCCTGTGATTAAATAATTTGTCTAAAGTCATGTCACGTGATGTTGGCACAGCCAGATCTCCGTTGGTTGAGGGGACAGGAAAGTTGAATGCTGGAAGATGGCAGGTGGAGAGAGGTGCATTGCCTGAGTGACACAGCAGATTGGTGGTTCTAGATGAGAAACATCAGGATTTTGATAGCTGAACAAAGACCACTAGAAAGGAAGTGGGAAGATATGTAGTTGTCATCTAGGAGGGCTTTTTATGGGTAGAAATGTTTTCTTTATTCAACACTTACTGTATACTTACCTTGGGGTTCAGAGGCATCTCAGGGCTATAGGAAGGAAACTGGCCAGGACAAAGTAGGTTAGCAGAACACCAGGCACTAGGGTTATCGAAAGGTCCAGATTCCAATCTCTAGGGAGACATGAGAGCAAAAACAGGATACAAAGCTCATTTCTGGGAACTTGGGCCCTTGAGACAGAGGAAGCTGTGACTCAGGGGTTATCATGGAATCTCAGTGGTCATCACTAGGACCCTGAATCCTGGTTTTCGTAAGCATTGAAGGAGACTCAGGGAACACAGAAGTCAGGACATAAACTGCAGCCTCTCTTGTGCCTGGGATGCATGTGTATGACCTATTCTCCATGAATTAGATGACTGCAAGGGAGACTTCAGCTTGGAAATAAGCAATAGTAGGGAGTGGGTTCTGTGTGGCACTTCCGTGTTGCCAGTGTGGTAGCAGCAGCAGTTGAAGGGGTGAGTTTTTGATACCAAGTAGCAACAGTTGAAGTGAAGTGGTTTAAGTGAAGTTGAGTTCCTGCTTTTGGTGCCTGATAGCAGCAGCAACAGCAGTGGTGGTTTTTCACTGGACCTATTCTTTGGGATGGTTATAGGCACTATTCCTGGAGGTGTAGCCTCAAATCTATTTCTTCAGCCCTTTTACTCCTCTAATAAATTCATTTTCTGTTTAAACTAATCAGAAGGGACTCTGTTTGCACTAAGAACCCCAACCTTTGTCTCTGGACTGTGTTGAATTGGGGTCTAAGAATAGGCTAAGGCTGGGGATTTGGAGGTAAGAAAGCATAGGGAGACAGCACAGGCTGGAGAAGCAAGGCAATTTACAGTGAAAAACTGCACAAAATTAATTTCTGTACAGGTCTCCAATCCTGGAGCTCAATTCTTAATATGTAATGTGGCCAGGGAAGTAATGAACATTTATAGAACATTTTTGTTCCTTGATTGAAATCATCTAAATACAAAGCATTGTGTACCCATATTTTGTATCAACACAAACATAACACTTTTGGTGAAAACACTGACTAAAATCTATATGAAGAAGTCCACATGAAGAAAATAGCGTCTTGGTTAACAATTAGCTTAAAGGTTAAACACTGGCTATTTTGCTTAAAGTTTCACACGAGCTGAACGCACTTCACATCATGAGAGATGCTATGTTATGCAATCCAAGGCATTTGCTTAATCATATCTTGAATTCATTATCGTAATTTGTACTGAAAGATTTTTATATGCTCAGCTCTGCAGAGTAAAAATGAATACAAGTTTATTAGCTAATTTTCAAGGTGAGATAAAGTATTTGTGATATGCAAAGTGATCCTGGTAGGATGGTGGAAAGCTTGGGTGACTGTTACATAGTTCTTTGTACTTTTTTTTTTTTTTTTTTTTTTTTTGGGGTACGCGGGCCTCTCACTGTTGTGGCCTCTCCCGTTGCGGAGCACAGGCTCCGGACGCGCAGGCTCAGCAGCCATGGCTCACGGGCCCAGCCGCTCCGCGGCATGTGGGATCTTCCCAGACCGGGGCACGAACCCATGTCCCCTGCATTGGCAGGCGGACTGTCAACCACTGCGCCACCAGGGAAGCCCTCTTTGTACTTTTCTGTATCATTTTTTATTTCCTCAAAATAAAAATTAGAATTTAAGAAGAAAAAGATAATAATAAGTGGGACAAGGTAATAAAAGATAGTAAAAGACAGAGGAATTGTCCATGGATGAGGTGCCAAAGTTTGGCTTTTAGCTTCTTGTTCAGAATTCAGAATGCTTTTTCATATGACAAAAAAAGCTAAAAATTATGATCTAAACTCATGAATAACCCTAATATACACATTTCTCTGTTCATGAGATGACTAGATAGATTAAATCCAAAATTAATTATCAAGCATTATCTGTTTTTCCCTGGAGAAGTTTAGTTTTCATCAACCTCTCAGAATAGTATTGGAATAAGTTCAGCTAAGCCCCAGGAACAACTCAGCAATCCTTTTAGTCAACTTTAGTCAGCTCCCCTTCCTTCAGTGACCACTTCAAGTCTTCAGTCTCCTGAACATCCTTGCCACTGTCGCTGGTCACAAATGACTTGAGCCATCGCTTTCTAATCAAATGAAACCCATCAGTGAATTCCTTTGATGTCAGTATGCCCCTCAAAGTGTGTATATTGCCCCCACTTTTTCATTTCTTTTCCTCCCCTTATAGTCTATCCTCGACTTTCCCCCCCATGACCTTCCCCTTACGTCCTTCCTTTCCCGTTTCTTCTCAGTCTATTCACCCTTCCATGATTAACACCTCCATATCCACAGCTTCAATCACAAATATATTGATACGTCCTTAAATCTGTATTGCCAGATAAATTTCTTTTTTTTGAGGAAAGATGAAGCTTTTATTTAGAGATAATTTGGGTTTTTTTTTTTACTGAGCTCCACATTCTTCTTTACTGCAACATACAAGAAATTCCGCTTGGATATACCACAGAGATATGTCCAAAACATAACTTGCCCTGTATGGTAGGCAAAATAATGGCCCCCTCAGAGATATCTACATCCTAATCCCCTGAACCCATGAATAGATTAGGCTTCAAGGAAAAGGGGAATAAACGTTGCAGATGGAATTATGATTGCTTATCTTCTGACCTTATTGTCTAGGTGGGCCCAATGTAAGCACAAGGGTCCTTAAAGATGAAAATGGGAGGCAGAAGAGGAGAGCTAGAGGGAGATAGTGACTAGGGGAAATGATCAGAGAGGCTCAATGTTATTCACTTTGAGGATGGAGGAAGTGGGGGGACCTGAGACAAGGAATGCGGGTGACCTCTAGAAAATGGAAAAGGCAAGGGAATGAATTCTCTCCTAGAGCCTCCAAAAAAACGCAAAATGAAAAACAAAAAACTAAACACAGCCCTGCTGATTTTAGCCTAGAAAAACCCATGTCGAGTTTCTAACCTATAGAACTGTAAAATAATAAATTCATATTGTTTGAAGTCACTAGGTCTGTGGTAGTATGTTACAGTAGCGATAGAGAATTAATATACCATTTCTAATCCAAATCTCTGATTAATGTACTTGGTTGTTTTGGAAAGTAACACTTTCACTGGTCGTAGTAATTTTTTTTCTCTCAGAAGATTTTAGAATGTCTGTAAGTTCACAGAATGCCAAAGCAGACTATCTTTACATTGTTAAAATGCCAAGATAAAAAGATGAAAATATTATTCTTTAATTTAAAGAGGACGGAGGGCAGAAACTTGGCAATATTTCTTCAGAACATTCAAGGTAACACTTTCACTTATCTTCTTTCTCTCTTAAAATTTTATGCATCCCTATTTTTTTTTCTTAATTTAACACAGTAACTAGAATGGTAGTATTCTCTTCATTCACTGATAGATACTGTAACACTAAGAGTATGAATACTGTTCTCCCTGTGTTTCAAAGCACACTAGGTGAAACTGAGACACTTAATAATATGTTGCCTAAATTGGTCTGCTTACCTAAAATCTATTCCTTCTGATTCCTTATAGTTTTACAGTGCACACTTCTCTTTAAATTAACTATCTTTCTCAGAAAATAGTTTGTTTCTTTGCATAACGGCATCTTCTTTTGTTTTGGTTATTACAATGTCTCATCCTCTTCACCTCTGCATTTGCACTTTTTTCTTCTTCGTACCAGTATTTTTGAGGAAAACAAAGAAATAGGATTGTGGAAAGATGGTAAACCAAGAAGACATGGCGATTTCCTTCTATAGACATTTAGAAAACAAAAGCAAAAAAAAGAAAGAAAAGTAAGTGTATATCTCAGATTGCAAAAAAAAGGGGGGGGGGGAAGGGGGTTAAGTTCCAAGTGCAGAAAGGAAGCAGAAACTGAAAAATAGGGCAGTAGTTACACAAGCAGATACTGTGATACTCTGGGGAGAGTTTACTAAACTCTATTACCCTCTTTGCTTCAACATCTTGAGGAGCAATAGAAGATGAATCCTTCAGGCCTATGTGAGGTGGGGTTGGAACTGAAATCTATGCTTAAAAGAACCCCAGGAAACTCAAAGGACTACCCCTCAGTGAAACTGAATTCTAGAAAAGCAGGAAGCAAGCAAGAAAGCCATTCACTCTGGGTGAAACATCACTGAGAAATCAAACCCCTGGTTCTATACCTTGCACAAGCCTAGGACTGGAATCACACAACACAAGTGGTCAAGGAATTCCCATGCCAAGAAATTAACATTAAAAATTGTCCCATGGACATGCTTCCCTGCATGCGCAGTGCACACAGCTACTATGGAGGGACAACCCTACAACACACATCACATGTGATTATAAAAGAACACACAAGCCCACAATAGAAAACAACCAGGCACAGAGAGAAACAACTGTCCATTACTGAGTGCCAAAAGACACAAAACTAAGATGGGTCACATGCCCAAGGACTTGAGGTGAAAAACAACCAGAAAAAGACTATAAAATCAGTAAGTTTAAAAGCATCAGAATCATGTTATCAAAATACTGCAAAACTAACATCCTAAGAGGAAAAAAATGGAAATTTATAAAGAACTAAACAGAACTTCTAGAAAGAAAAAATGTACAATCTTTAAGAACTGGTAGGGCTTCCCTGGTGGTAAAGTGGTTGAGAGTCCACCTGCCGATGCAGGTAGACGCGGGTTCGTTCCCCGGTCCAGGAGGATCCCACATGCTGCGGAGCGGCTGGGCCCGTGAGCCATGGCCGCGGAGCCTGTGCGTCCTGAGCCTGTGCTCTGCAACGGGAGAGGCCACAACAGTGAGAGGCCCGCGTACCGCAAAAAAAAAAAAAAAAAAGAATTGGTAAAACATGGCAGATTTAACACAGACACACTCAGGTGGGGCACTCCTGAAACCCCACCAAAATGGAAATAAATAGTAAGGAAATAAAAAGAATAAGAAACAAATCAGAGGGCCAGAACTGACTGAGCTGAAAACCTTGCTGGGGAATTCCCTGATTAGGAATCCAAGATGCCACTGCAGGAGGCACTAGTTCGATCCCTGGTCAGGGAACTAAGATCCCGCAAGCCGCATGGTGTGGTCCAAAAGAATAAACAAACAAACAAAAAATTGCTATCAGCTGTCTTGACAAAATTAAATGATGACAAAATTAAGTCCCTAAACATTGGACTTTCTTTTTCTTTGCAGAAATAGCTTTGATTTTGTTGTTTTTTTTTCTCTTTTTTAGCCTCGGTAGTCTCATTAAGGTACAAAAGTATTGATTCTGCTGAAGTTTTAGTAATTCTAGAAGGGAAGCAACCAGAGCGCCAATCAGCATTAATTTCTTCCGTGAGTTTCTTTCAGAACTACCATTGCTACTTCCTCCACCATCTATCCAGCCTAGATACTTAAGATCTATCTTAGATTTTTCCTTTCCTTTACACTTTAAAATACAGTGGTTGCTAATGATTCGCAGATTCTGTATTTGCAAATCCACCTAGTTGCTAACCTTTATGTGTAACCCCAATTCAATACTCGCGGCACTGTCGTGGTCATTTGCAAACAGGTGCTGAGCACTGAAAAATTTGAGTCACCCCATGAGCACGGCCCCAGCTCAGGTCAAACAAGGTGATGCTCTGCCTTTGTGTTTTGGCTCTCGTGCTGTAAACAAGTGTCCTTTTGTAGTCTATTTAGTGCCTTATTTTTCTCATTTTTGTGCTTTTTGTTGGAGATTTCACTGTTTAAAATGGCCCCCAAGCACAGCTGGAAGTGCTGTTTCCTGCTCCTAGCACAAGAGCGCTATCATGTGCCTTAGAGAGAAAAACGTGTGAGATAACCTTTGTTCAGGCATGAGCTATAGTGCTGTTTGCCATGAGTTCAACGTTAACAAATGAACAGTGTATTATAAATAAGGTATCTGTACACAGAAACACACATAAAACAAGGTCGTGTATTGGTCGGTTGATAAAAAGGTTGTGATCTGAGGCTTGCAGGAACTCACTCCTGTATTTCCGCTAAGAGCAATGGTTCACTACTCACTCATTCACTGTTCACGGTGACTATAGAACATAACTGCTGTAAATCATGAGAAGTGACTGTCATTAATTATCAAGTCTCAGAGGACTATTTGACAGGGTGATTATAAAAGATTGAGTTTTCTGGACATTTGGTGCTATTAAGATTTGAATGTTAAAGTTAGTAGGAATACATCTACACTGCACTTACAAGACGATGAGGAGGCATGGCTGTTCTTACCCACCAGACATCACCTAGACATCACGAAGACAGGGAACAAGTCTGTTGTAGTCACAGCTATGTTCCTAAAATCTATCAGAGAATCTGACACAGGAAATGCTCAGTAAATACCTGACTGAGCCATTCATTCCTTCATTAAATAAATATTTATTGAGCTTCTACTACATGCCAGATTTTATGTCAGGCAATGGATATATATAGCAGTAATAAAACAGGCACCCTTCCTGTCTTACATTCTGGTGAGAGAAGACAGACAATAAACAACTGAGAAACATAATATGTTAGGTAAGTATATGAAACATTAAAAAAAATCAGCAAAATAGAAAATATGGGGTTGGGGAAGGCTGCTATTTCATATAACTTGGTCAGAAGGCCTATCTGAGCAGAAAAACTATGCAAAGAAACCTGAAGGAAGTAACAGGGTGGTCCATGTGGATTCTGGTATAAGGGCTTCAGGCAGGACAGAACCTGGCATGATTGTGGAACAGCAAGGAGGTTAGAGTTTCGCAGTTCCTCACTTTTAAAAGAAATAAAAAGTGCCTCTCAATTATATATACTACCAAATGTAAAATAGATAGCTAGTGGGAAGCAGCTGCATAGCAGAGGGAGATCAGCTCGGTGCTTTGTGACCACCTAGAGGGGTGGGATAGAGAGGGTGGGAGGAAGACGCAAGAGAGAGGAGATATGGAGATATATATATATGTATAGCTGATTCACTTTGTTATAAAGCAGAAACTAACACACCATTGTAAAGCAATTATACTCCACTAAAGAAGTTAAAAAAAAAAAAGACAAAGGGAAAGTATATTCCTGGTTCTACAGAAACACCAAACCTTCTCACTTATATTCTTTTAGTGAAAAAGCCCAACAGTAATGTTAAATAAAAATAGTATTTGTCATCAGGTAGAATTACTCAGCATTTGAGATGGGGCATCCCTCTGGCAGTGCAGAAAGGGAGAAATATGGTTTGAATGATATGAAAAGAAGGTAAAAATAGTCTCCTTTTTCTCATATTAAAGCCTGTTTAATATACAAAATATATATAGGATGTTAACTATTTATGAAAGCCATAGATATGCTTTTAACCTATGACATGAATTCTGAGCTAGAGGCTATAACTGCTGTTTTTATCATAACCTTGTTTCCCAGGAAAGCAAAAGTCAAAAATAAAGAATACCAGGAAAAACAGGGAGCAGTTATAAAGTAGCCTTCTGTAATGTTTCAGTTTTATTAAACATACACTTCTTTTAAAAAGAAGAGCAAGGTATATTTCTAGAGGTTCCCATAGCCAACGTATGCATCTTCTTACCATTTCTTATGTGACGGTGATCAATCATATACGTGACTGAGTAATTACAAACCTGGCCATTAGAGACTAAGAGGTTAGGTTTCAGTTATTCAGCTTTATAATAAATAAATAAATAAGATTTCATTTATTTTTACAACTAACACTATCATCAAAAATTTGAAAGTTAGATACAAAATGTTAAAAACAGAATCTTTGTTGAAATACAAAACAGCTAGGTCATAATATAATTGTGTACCCATATCCCAGGCCTTTACGCATCTCGAAAGGGTAATCCACTAGAGGCCTTCACTTCTGGTACATAAGGGGGGGAAAGCAGTAGCCAAAGGGACGCTGCATTTCTGGAGAGGCTGCCATCAGCGCCTCTGGCAATGGCAGCCTATTAAAGCCCATTCCTCCGCATTGAATAGATGGGGAGAGTCACAAACACTGAATTACAGCTTCATAGACATTGTGCATTCATAATTAGTAAGTGAAATTGAATTTCATGCCTAGAGCCAGTAGTAAAAGAATTCAGGTCCAGGTACCATAAAAAAATCCACCCAAAGCTTTAGGGCGGAAGCATGTCCACTAGACTGATTGGCCAAAGAAATCCATTGCCACACCAAAATATTGCCACTCTAAAAACACTGTTTACTTGAAAGAAGTTTAAGAGACATAAGCAGTTGAGACATGTGCCATTTTATGGAAATCATACTGAGCTAAGACAGATGCCCATTCTGGCTCCAAATGCACATATTATGGGAAAGAGTCGGGGCCATTTGTATTTTGTGTTGGCTTCTTCCCTCCTCTTGCTCTGCCAGAATTCTCTCACATTACGTTTGCCTTCAGGGTTCAAGGCAGCAGCATCGCTGTGGTCTGGCCTGTGCACATGAATAAAAGTCAATTTGCCATTTGCTGAATTATTTATGAGCTCAGCTGCTCTTTGGATTTTTTATTGAATAATTTTTTAAAGTAAATATTTTATAAGCAGCCCGAGGCTATTGGTATTTGATGCATTTCAGAAAATTAAAGAATAAAATTTGAATTGCAGTGTAAAAAGACAAAAGGATCACCATATCTTTGTTGATAGAACACACATACTACACACATGGTAGACGGATTTAGACATTGTTTAAATAGACCGCTTATCAAACCATGTTTTCGAATTCAGATAAATTTTCCTTTAATGGAGGAGTAAAAAAATTATAGCACTACAATTTCCTCTTTGATATTCAGTACTAAGTTGGATTTTGATGTTCTTGGTGCTTTCAGAATTAGATTTAGATTCTAGGCTTTATTCTGCATCTCAAATTTGCTAGTTTGCGTTGCTTTAAAGCCAGTGCTCTAGTAGTGATTTTTATCAATAATAAATTGCCTACTATTTCCTAAATCTTCTGTCTTTCACCTAAAATGAAAGTTTGGATTCCTTTTTAAATATGAATTTTGTGCTTATAAGCTATGACGTGAAAAATACAAAAGATGAAGACCCAGAGGTTAAATGCCTTTAGAAACTCACTGGAAAAGGACAAGCGAGAAGTCAAATAAAACACTGAGAGCTCAAGCTTGTATGTCTGGGAGAATGCTGGTACAGTAGCAGAAATTGAGACATCAGGAGAAGATTTCACTCGTGGGAGAGATGAGTTTACTATCAGACATGTGGACAATTATTCAAGATGCTGCCAGAGTGCTCAGGTTATGTCCAACAAGTATCAGATAATGTGGAGCCACAGCTTTGAATCATGAATTAAATGAATGAATGAACAAAGTAGTCAGATCAAGGAAATACGGTATTATCAACAAATAATGTTGACATTAATACTGCCTTCTTTTGCCTCTACTGTTCAGAATTAACAATTGTGAACTTTTGGTCATATTTCTTCAGATATATTTTTTGACATCAGAACCAATATGTTACAGATCATGTTGAAATTGGTCTTTCCTGAACAATTTGCTGTACAGCAGAAATTAACACAGCATTGTAAATCAACTATACTTCAATTTTTTAAAAGTTAGAAGTGCAAGAAAATAAAGAAAAACAAAAGTACTAAAAAAAAAAAAAAAAAAGTCTTTCCCAGTGCTATATCCCACCCTCTCCCAACCAGCCTTGTCCCACTTATAATTTAACCTCATTCTTGACTGTACTTCATGTCTCCAATTTCTTTGCTGATTTAATACTTTACCTTTTGGCTCTCACTTACAATCTCCCTCTTCCACCCGAACTGTAGACCCTCTCTCCCACGCTTCTGCCAATAGCACTTAACTTGAAAGGTTGTGTGTGTGCTTCATCATAATGACTTCATTCCCTGTTAATCTCTTTCTTTTCTGAATTCCTGCATCCCTTATAGCTGCACCACCGCCTAAGGGAGCTCTTAACTGTGAATTAACTTGTGTTGTTCTCTATAGCTTCTCATGTGTTAGTTTTCTCAGAGCTCCTATTCACTTGTTCAATTAATATTTTTATTGTCTTTTATGTGCCAGACAATATACCAAGGACTGGATATAAAGTCATGTTCAAACCGGATGCGGTCCTTATTTCTACTTCCGAATCTCCCACATCACCTAAAGTAGTGCAGAGCCTGTATTTGACACCTAATAACACACGCTATTGATTATAATATGAAGCAAGATACATGTAAAGACTATACTTGATGTTGGTGTTGAAGTCTGGAGTGAGAATTCAGGGTTCCACTGCCCTACATATACTGTAGCATGCGCTTTTTCTGGAATATACATTGGTAGGATCCAGATGCTTTCCAGAGAACAAAGAGATACTGAGTAGAAGACTGATTTTAGGTTTGGAATGTAAATGCTTCAGGTGATAACAGACATTTGTCAGACTAATGAATGGTTAGGGAACCAAAATACGGGCTACAGAAGACTTTGAAATTACAGGTCACCGTACTCAGAGAGTACAGGAAGCAGCATTCTGGCTTTCCTGGAAACTGAAAGACACCCCAGGTCTGCAGCAATTTACAGTAAATTTGAAGGTATCTTGTTAAGCTGTCTTATAAATGGAAATAATATCATTTACTTATAAGTGGGTCCTGGGACCCACTCAAGGTGAAATTATGCAGAGTCCGAAACTACTTGCTTAGAATTTGTTGTATAAAATGAGGGAAGGGGAGAATGGACCAATGGACCAACTGATTTACATTGGGGTCTTTGGGATCTCCTCCTCCCATGGCCAAAGGGTAGAAAAAGTCTGTTCTGAGATCAATAGGTCTTTTTTCTGCAGACAAAATAACTCTGTTACATGCACATGTGTGAGTGTGTGTGTGTGTGTTGCATATAATGGTGTAAGGAATGCTAACTCTGTGTTGGGTTGAGGGTTAACAAACAGGCAAATAAGTAATCATGGGGTTGATAAGCTAAGATTAGATATGACTCTGGGATGAGAATTTTTATAATGAAATGAAAATGAAAAAGGGGAGAAAAAAATGAAAAAGAGAGAATGAGGGAGTTAAAAGAATAACATTATACACTGGGTGGGAGTGGAGGTGGTGAGGCAGAGGAGGTCCAGGCAAAGGGTTTTGGAGTTAGAAGTGTTTGGAGTAGCGGCCTGTAGAGTTTGACCAGGGATTGGAAGTTTGGAACAAGATGAGTTCAAGTGATGACTGGTGAAGAAGAAAGAGATTGTGGGTACAGGAGTATGTAGCAACAAGCCCAGGGCAGCAGGGACCTTCAGGAAGAGAAGTTTCATCTTGTATCTGAGGATGATCACATTGAGATAGCCAGAAAGAGACCAGGACTTCATCTGATACTCAGAAAACTCTGTGAGGAAGTTATTAGCATTGTTTGTATTAGCATTGATTTTATTTCCTAGACAAGGAAGCTGATTCCTAAAGTGACACGTGGCTAGTAGATGGAAAACTCAGGAGTTGAACGTCACCTTTTAACATATATAAGACCCTTTCTTTTTCTACTGATGGAAATGAACCCATATAATATCCATAGGTAGAAAGAACAAGGAATTTTGAGTCAGATGGTTTGACCTTGGCAAACTTCACTGATGTTACTTCCATCCAATGCTTTACTTTCACCCCTAAATTGAAGATACCTAAGCTAATTTTGACTTCTCTTCTGAGGTCTGCATTTATATTGGTGACTCTCTATTGGGACCTCCACTTGGGTAACTTTCCCCTGAACCACTTTCTCCTCACACCTGTTTTCCTCACCAAAGCTTTTCTGGTCCCCAGGTTCAAAGGCTTAGAGTTGTTTTTAACTCCTCCCCAGTTGTTACACGTCACACTCAGTCCTTTCAATTATTTCTCTTAAAGTTTTTCAGAATTGTCTCTTCTGCTCCTTCTTCTATCTTCTATTGATTTACCTATAATCCTGATTCTCATTACTTCTTCCCTGGATAGCTGCAAAGTTTCCTTATCTGCTATTCTTAAGTATAGCTTTTTCCACTTCCTTTAATTTATCCTAAGTCTCATTGGTAAATTAATTACTCTAGAGTTTCAGCTTCAAACATATAGCTCTTCTGCTCAGAAACCTTTGATAACTCCTCGTTGTTTAGTAAATCAAGTACAAACTCGCCAAATATAATAGGTAATGTTTATTGAGCATTTGCTATATTCCAGGCACTGAACACAGCATGTGAATTCTTTCTTTTAATCCTCAAAACTTCTCTATGGGGTATGCCCTTCTATTGTCCTCGTTTTACAGAGAAGGCAACTGAGGGCCAGGGTTACTAAATAACTTACTCAAGGTCACATTACAAACAAGCGATGAGGCCAGGACTTGACTCAGGCACCTGATTTCAGAGCCTGTACATTATGTCGTTATCCCAACATAGTTGCCACTTTTTGGCAGGGAAGATCAGGCTCATAGTAGCCAAGGTGAACACACCCTGTTCACAAATATATTTGGTGTCTCCCAAATGTCATTTGTGAATTTTTTCTCCCTACCTAAATCCCAAACTGCAAAATTCCACTTATTCTTAAAGACCTATTCAAATTCTACCTCCTTCATGATGTCAATCTCCATCTTTCCAACTTGATGTGATCTTGTCCTCCATTGAATCATACATTGTGAAGTGCATTACATTGGATGGTTTAATAAAAAGATCTTGGAAAATTTGCAAAGGCTCCAGCTGTTAGACTCTATGCCCCTTGCCTATGTACATCTCCTTAATTTAGAGCTGATGACCCCTGAACAGAGTAGACATCCAGACCATAATCGTTTGGGCTCCTAGCCAATGTGAACAGGTGATTGCTGGGTGATAAATTTAATGTAAAATTGCCTGATCCCTTCCTGGCTTTAGCTACATGAGTCTAGTTTTAGTGGCCTAAAAATGGGAAGGTGACTCCCCAAACTAAATACTTTTCTTTTAATCAGGAAGGCTAAGCTAACTGTTTTCAAAACTCTTTCTAATCCTCCTAATTAAGTACAGGTTCTTCTTCCACTTTCTTTCTGGATTCTGCCCCTGCATGGCACATTGAGTGTTAACCTTCAGGTTTTACACTAACATAGCTAGGTTTTACGCTTCAGTTTACAGTTTACTAAAAACTTGATTGACAAATAATATTGACTGAAGTGGAAAGTTGAGGAGTTGTCTTAGTGATTCAGGCTAATTTTTACCAGGTAAAATTTCAGGTAATTTTTACCAGAAATATCCAAATACTCAAAGCAATATATTGGGTTGGCCAAAAAGTTTGTTTGGGATTTTTCCATACCATCTTAAGGAAAAACCCAAACGAACTTTTTGGCCAATCCAATATAAACAGATTCTGATGCACTCCTTGGAGCTCAAACACAGAAAACTGTAAGAGAAACAGAAAGAGGTTCTACTTATTTATTCATTCAGATAATATTGATAAAGTACCTACCATGTGGTGGGGACTGCACAGAGAACCAGAAATCTATTGGGGAATATAAAAGTACAGAACCTGGCTCTCCTCTGTTTATATTATTCATTGTGTGCTGATTGGGAAACTTTGCTCACCCAAAGCGTGGACCAGCTGGAAACCTGCTTTCGAGGAGGGTTTAGGTTCATTCTATAGATATGTAAGGGTCACTGAGGGAAAATAGGGCTGTTTGAGAACAGATCCCTCTCCCTGTGACGGGTAGCAGACGCTGTCCTCACAAATGACCGTATGCTTCCTGCGCAGCATTCCTCAGTGACATAACACTGGACTGACTGGACCACTAGTGTATCTTAGTATAGATCTGCTTATGTTTCCTTGCCCCTTTTTCTTGTTAAGGGAATGACTCAACTATCACTTCAATCCTCCACTGGAGCATGCAGCTAAGCTTTCTAATCTGTGAAATTCACACTCATCCATTGTTTTTCTCTTTCATTTACACCAATTCACAGATTATTATCTCCCTTAAAGTTAAGAATCTTGAAGGAGTTCATTACTATGTTTGAAATAAGATAATGTAAACACCTATTCTGAAGTTTTGGGTCAACAGTTAAAAAGATTAAACACTTTTCATGTCAGAGCTACACTTTCACTCCGTTGTCAGTAGGTGGCAGCACATTAGTTTTTGCTCGCTGCTGAGAGAGAAAAAGGGGAAATAGAGTTTTCAACAAACCGTATTTTGGACAGATAGCCCTGACTAGAACAAAGGCAAATAATTTCCATATATAATCCTCATTATTTCATAAATGTATTCCCTTAATTCTATATATTATTTTGTATTTGTGATGCCTTTAATTTTTTTTTTTTAATTTTTTGGCCGTGAGCACCACGGGGCTTCTGGGATCTTAATTCCCCAACCAGGGATCGAACCCTTGCCCCCTGCAGTGGAAGTGTGGAGCCCTAACCGCTGGACCGCCAGGGAAGTCCCTAAATTGTATTCACATTATCACTGACATGACGCACAATTATATGTGTCAAATTAGCTTTATTTAGGTTTTGAGAAATGTAGCTTTTTGTGATTAAAGAGCCTAGTTAAAAGATGAAAACCCTGAGTAACGTGAACTCATTTTTTCTGAGCCATGTTGGACATCACGGACTGGGGGACTAGGGTGAAATTGTCTTCCCTATGTCAGTTTTTAGGATTGTTGTATCTCCTCAGGGTGAAACAGATGGGAATAAAAATCACTAATCTATTGTTTAGCTATTTGGATCTTATCTCTCTCCAAGGATTTTGATCTGTGCCACTACTTTTAGAGGAAGGGGGCATATTTGCTCTTTAGAAAAACTTAAAATAATTCTGAAGGCATGTAAACCACTTAGCTTTTAAAGCCTAAAAGTTTTTAAAGCTTCAAAAAATATGTAAGGACAAAGTAATCAGTTCAATTCAACACTCATTGAGTGCTTGTGTGAGGAAAGACTCAGTTTTGTGTCCTTTACTACTTACACAGAATACGCTTCACTTCTGACACTTCTGGTCACCAAGTGTGTGTGTGTGTGTGTGTGTGTGTGTGTTTCCCCACAACACGCAACCTCTGTGACATCAGCTGGATGTCCTACAATTTAACTCAATTCTAACGCTATCTACCTGGAGATAGTGTCAGATCTCGCAGGTTAAGGGCTCTGTCCAACAAGGCTTCTCTCACCCTGATTCAGATGCCAGTTGTAAGTAGTAGGTCCCCAGGTTGGTGACCCATAACTTCTGTCTGACTTGATTACAAATCAGAGGTTCCTACAAACTCCTGCTCAGGATTAATTAATTTGCTACAGCAGCTCACAGAACTCAGGGAAACACTTCCATTTACCAGTTCCAGATGAAGAGATACATAGGGTGAGGTCTGGGATGGTCCTGAGCTCTGTCCCCATGGAGCTGGGGTGCATCACCCTCCTGGTGTATTTGCCAACCTGGAAGCTCTCTGAACCCCATACTATTGGGGTATTATGGAGGCTTCCTCACATAGGCATGATTATTAACTCTATTTCCAGCCCCTCTTCCCTCTCTGCGAGATGGGGGGGGGAGGCAGAGCTGAAAATTCCAAGCTTCTGCTCATGGCTTGGTCTTTCCGGTGACCAGCCCCCATCCAGGAGCCATCGAGGAGCCCACCCAGAGTCACCACATTAGAAATAAAGATACTCCTAGAGCTCATGTCACTCACTTAGGAATTTACAAGGGTTTGAGGATCCCTGTGTCAGGAACCGGGGGCAGAGACCAATATATATTATATATTTTCTATAATCTCACAGTGCTCCTTTATTTAATTATCCAGAAAAACAGTTTTTGACCTTTCAAGGGTGTTATGCTGGGTGCTATAGAAATACCTAATGAGTGTGACATACTTTCTGCCCCCAGGTAATCGTTCTAAGACAGAGGATAAGATGTATACAAACAAATGTACTGTAAGGCACATGGGTGTGTGCAATAAGCATTCATTAAATGAATGAATTGTCATAAATAGTTGTTAAAATGTGCTTTGGGGCTTCAAAGGGGGAAATTGGGTCTACGGGTTAGGGAAAGGTACATGGAAGGCACAGTTTGTGCTGTGGCTTTGGAGGAAAGATGCAATTGAGGGGTCAGGTAGGTGGCACTCTAGGTGAATGGGACACGAGGGATGAAGGCACTTTGGGAAATGACAAGTGGTCCAGTTTGGCTGGAGGGTAGTTCAGGCATCAGTCTTCCACTTAAACAACCAGTAAGGCACACAGTGGGACATCATAACCCCCTGGCAGCGCATTTGCTAAGTAGAGAGTTAGGGCGTAGACTCATACTGCTAGAACATTAGCAGGGCCCTCCAGGGTGGCCTTTGGCATTTACAGCCCAGTCCCTTGTGAGATGTGGACAAACCCCTTATTCTTCCTTGGTAACAATTTTTCTTTCTTTATTTAGAACAATGACTTTTTAAAGATGATATATACTTAATTAAAAATTCAAACAGCTCTGAAAAAATATGAATAAGGAAAAATATACCCCGAATTTCATCACCTAGAAAATAATCATTGTTAACATTGGGTATCACTTCAGACCTCTTTCTTTGCATATATACAGATGGAGGTGTGACTGGCTCGGAATAATTTTGCAAAAATGGGACCATACTGTGCATGCTAATTTTACATTGAAGTACTAAATTTAGTTCTGCTTGAACTTAAAAAGAAGAAAAATATATTGTGATTAAAAATGAAGGAGTTGCGGAATCTTAGGTAAATGTTTCTTGAATTTTAGTTGCTTTTTAAAAAAATAGGTGACGTATTCACATGGTACCAATTTCAAAAGCAACATGTTCGTGAAAAGCCAGTCCACCATCTCTTATCTAGCCAGTGTCCTTGCCCAGAGGTAATCGTGTTTCTAGAGAGTTTCTGGTCCAATTTCTGGTCCACCTTTCTGGAGAGTTCAGTGTTTAAAAAAATTTCTTTATCACAGAGATATTGGTCCTTAAGATTAAGAAACAAAAAGGTTATAAACCATTATAAAAAGCCTGAAAATTTTGGAGCTATTATGTTTTTATAATGATATGCCTTAATTTTTTTGTAACAGCATCTAGGGCTGAGTACTATGCTGAGAACTTTGCATGGATTATTTCATCTGATACCGACCACAACATTATCATCCTCATCTTACTGGTATGGGAGCTGAGGCAGGTTAAATAATTTATGTGAGGACAAAAATGAGAATTGACAGAGCCAGGTGCAAATTCAAGTGGTCTGACTCCTGAACTACCCGCTACATACACCGCCTCCTTTAAATGCTCTACATAATACCGGCGCTTTCCTCCAGCATGTCCACTCCTTGTATAGCTGGATTTCATCTCTGGTAGTTTTTCCCAAGAAGGGCTGTATCTGCTAAGGTGTTTCATGTTTGAGACTATGTACATGTGCCTTTATTGTCAAACAACAAGACTGTCTGGATATTCTTAAATCACCCTTTTTTTCCCCTCAGAACTTTACAGACAAAGCCCCATTCTCATCTGGCATTGATGCTGTGGAGGAGTCTAAGCCAGTCCAATTTTGTTCTCCCATGTAGGTGACTTGTTTTTTGTAACTTGATTCCTGTAACTCTTTCTTTTAATCCCCAAAGGGAATTAACTCAGCCAGCCTATGTATCTGTCTTAATTATTCTATATAGTTTTTCCTGGAACATAAACTGCCTATTTCATATCCAAAATGACTTCTTCATTAATTGCAGGGAAATTTTCTTTTCAAAATAATTTTTTTGTTTGATTTTTTGTTTGTTTCTCTACTCCAGAGACACAAATTATCCTTGTGTAAGATCATCACTATCTCTCTTTCACATCTGTTTCTTCCTCCCTAATGGTCAAATCCTTTATCCTTTTCTCTAAATGTGCAATTACTATACTAAGTCTTCCCTCTCTGTCAGTATTGCAATTCCATTTTCAGCCTATTTGATCTTTGATCTTTCTCATTTATTAGTTTTCTCTTGGTGTTGTTTTTGTCCTCAAGTTATAGTCTCAGCTGCTTCCCTTTTCACCTCTGTTGTTTTATCATTTTGTCTTTAAGATCTTATTATGTGTTTCTACAGTGTAAACACTGGCAGTGAATTTTTTCTAATTTTTAAGTCGTATATTCTTTTAGACTGGGTCCTTCACCTGTCTTTTGTGTGCTTGTTCTTATCTGCCCTCCCCCCCCTTTTTTTTTTTTCAGCTGTACACGGGCCTCTCACTGTTGTGGCCTCTCCCGTTGCGGAGCACAGGCTCCGGACGCGCAGACTCAGTGGCCGTGGCTCACGGTCCCAGCCGCTCCGCGGCATGTGGGATCTTCCCGGACCGGGGCACGAACCCGCGTCCCCTGCATCGGCAGGCGGACTCTCAACCACTGCGCCACCAGGGAAGCCCTGCTCTCCTCTTAATTTTTTTTTGCTCTAGTATATTTGCATGATCATTGTACTACTTATTTTCTTCCTGCTCATGCTTAGTTGGGAAAACATTTGCCAGGACCTTCTACTTACTTTGAGATATTATGGGTAAATTCTTCTTGATTCTCTTCCCATATGACCTAAATTGTCCCTCTAAGTTGCAGATGAGGACCAGGGTGCTGTATTTAATTATCCCATTGCCTGAGGTGTGTGAATGGGGGAGAGGATGAGGCTAGACATCAGCTGGGGATACATGCAGCCTTTGAGGAAAAATCAATGCATACTTGTTGAATCTCTCTCTCTCTCTCTCTCTCTCTCTCTCTCTCTCTCACACACACACACACACACACACACACACATACACACACACACACCAAGGATATACTTTAATTCCCAGAGATGGTAAAATCTACATTTATATTTAAAAAGAAAGACATTGTCTTCACTACAATGAAAGCTGCACAGCTGCTTCTGGGAACACAAAGATGTTTCTTTCGTTATTATACTGGAGGCAGTATAATGTGGTACTTGAGAGCACAGCGCCCTATGTTCAAATCTTAGCTCTGCCACTTAGCTGGCTGTGTAACCATGAATGAAGTGCTTCTATTTCTAAGCCTCAGCTTCCAGATTGGGGATGATAATAGAACCCACCCATGTAACTGTTGTGAGTAGTAAAAGGCTTTGTACATAGGAAGCCTTTAGCACAACGCCTGGTATACAGTGAGCACTCAATAAATGACGGCTACTATTATTATATTATCCAGACGAGCAGTAGTTTCCTTTTGTTCATCCTCTTGCTTTTGGAGTTCGATCAGAAACCTTCATGAGTAAGGTCCATTAAAGAGCTATCTACCTTCTGATAGCACTAAAGAAAGACTAAAAGGAAAACTAAAAGTAAAAATGTGGATCACATGTACATTGATGGTGGGAATGCAAATAATACAGTCACTCTGGAAAGCAGTTTGGGAGTTTCTCAAAAAACAAGACATGCAATTATTGTTCAACGTAGCAATTGCACTCTTGGGCATTTACCCCAGAAAAATGAACACTGACTTTTACACAGAAACTTGTACACAAATGTTCATAGCAATTTTATTTGTAATAGCTAAAAACTGGAATCAACCCAGATGCCCTTTAACAGATATCTGGTTAAACAAATTGAGGCACGTGCGTATCATGGAATACCTCTAAGCAATAAAAAGGATTAAACTTGATACGTGCAACAACTTGGATGAATCTCCAGGGAATTATGCTGAGCCAAAAAAAGCCAAACCCAAAAGGTTACACGCTGTACCATCCACTTATGTAACATTTATGAGAGCAAACATTTACAAATGGAGAACAGGTCAGTGATTGCTAGGTCATAGGGATTGCGGTCTGAGGGAAGGAAGGTAGATGTGATTATAAAAGGACAGCACGAGGGATCCTTGTGTTGGAAATATTCACTATCTTGACTGTGATGATGGATATAAAAATCCATACAGGTGATTGTGTAGCACTTAACACACACACACACGCACACACACAAACACAAACGAATACGAATAAAACTGGGTAGGGCTTCCCTGGTGGCGCAGTGGTTGAGAGTCCGCCTGCCGATGCAGGGGACGCGGGTTCGTGCCCCGGTCCAGGAAGATCCCACATGCCGCGGAGCGGCTGGGCCCGTGAGCCATGGCCGCTGAGCCTGCGCGTCCGGAGCCTGTGCTCCGCAACGGGAGAGGCCACAGCAGTGAGAGGCCCACGTACCGCAAAAACAAACAAACAAACAAACAAAAAAAAAAAAACTGGGTAAATCTAATCTGAATAAGAAAGCTGGATGGTATCAACGTGAATATATTGGCAGGGATATTATTTTTAAAGTTTTGCAAAATGTTACCATTGATGGAAACTGTACAATCAAGGATTTCTCTGTATTATTTCTTACAACTGCATGTGAAACTACAATTTTCTCAATAAAAATTTCAAATAAAAAATGAGTGAGAGGAAGCTTGCCCCAACCTCCCCGTGCCATCCCTGCACACACACAAAAAGTAAATGTCTTTCTCTATTTTTGGAGTGTCAACAGATTCTCAGGCAGAGAATTCTTCTGTCATCTCTGCACAGAAATGGAAGAAGTGACAGTGATATTATTTTCTTTGGCCCTAACTGCTCCCCATCCACCCCAGTGGATGCGGGCACTGGCAAGGGGAGTTCTGCCAGCTGAAGGAGGGTGCAGGAAAAGAGCCTCTAAATGGTTTTGAGCCAAGGAGTGATGCAATGTGTTTAGAGCCATGTCACAGAAGGAACAACCCTGGGGGAATTGAGTTAAATAGGGAAAAAGATATTGAGTCAAGAAATATGAGATAAACTAGGAGCCTGGGATGCCACTTCATGGTGTAATTTTGGGGGTGTTAAACAATTGTCTCGGTTTAATAGCCAACCCTTCTGGCTTTGGTGTTTGAAATTTACATGTTAATCAACACTTACATTAAGGTTTGGAATATCCCATATGCAATGCATTTATGTTATCCGAGATGTTGATACATCTCATTTTCAGCATCAGTTAGTCTAGCTCAAGTATGTCCAGCTTTAAGACTGGGGGATAAAGGGATGGATAAACGATAATGAAGTTTGGGGGTAGAAGTGAGGCTCAGGAAATGACAGAAATGCATTCAGCTGCCCATGATGGGGCACACTAGTGTGTGGTCTTAGGCCATCTAGGAAGCCACTTGAGGGCACTAGAGGATCGGGAGAACCTGAGAGCTGATTTGTACAATTTTACACATTCTTCGCATATGTTATTTTATTAAATCTTACAACTTCCTGTAAGCTAAGTGTTGTTATCACTGTTTTAAAGAGAAAAAAGCTGAGGCTCAGATAATTTAAGTAATTTGTCCAAGAGCACATAGTCAGAGGGTGGCAGAGCCAGGATGTGATTGGAGAGCCTCTGAACACCAATCCAGGGCTTTCCCACTGCACTACACCATCTTCTCTTGGGCGCCTAGTGTTTGCCAGAATCTTATACTTAATGAAAAAATTTATCTCATGGATGAATTGGTGCAAATCCTACACATTTTATAAACAGGCAAAGGTGAAAAGGTGAAAAACCAAATCCACCTCTAGTGACCATTCAGTATCTCTGATCTCCTCGGCTAAATTTCTGGAAAGAATTACCTCCGTATTTGGTCACCATTTCCTCACTTTCATTCACTCTTCAACTCACTTCCATTGGGCTTAATCCCCACCAACCGGTGGAAGTGCTGGTGCTTGGGCCACCAAGGACCTTCCACTGGTGACGTGAATTTTACTTGAACTTTCAGCAGCTTTCAACAAGGTAGCCAGTATTTCTCAATGATGGCTGCATATTAGAATCACCCAGGGAGCATTCAAAAACATGGCGTAATTGGTCTAGGGTGGGACTTCTTTACTAGCATAATGGGCAGTACTCAGGGGCTTTAAGTAGGACAGTAACATAGCTTGATTATGGTGACTTGAACTAAGATTATAGCACTGGAGATGGAGAGAAGCAAGAGCATCTGAGAATGAATTCAGTAGGATCCAGTGACTGATTGGATACAGGCTGAGGGCAGGGAAGAGAGGCAGGTGTCAAGGACGATTCACAGTTTTCTGGCATGAGTGACTGAGTGGTTGGTGGGACCATTTACTGGGATGCAGAACTCTGGGGAGGGAGCAGATAGGAGGGAATGGCAGATGGAGATGGAGAGCTTGTCGTTGCCATGTTAAGTCAGGTGTGTTTGTGCCTATCTGTACCCAAGTAGAGATTGAAACATGGTTGAATATTTGTATCTGGAGCTCAGAAAGGAATCAGAAGTTGTCAGCCTTGTTAAAAACAAGACAACGGGTCCCAGATGGGGTTGCTTTTGCTAAGCCCCACATCACCAAGCTGAGATTTCACTTAATTACAATTTTGGCTCTCCCAGAAATGGAATCTTAAACCAGTCAATCAGGAATGATCTGATCAGCACCAGTGAAGTAATCTGCCCAACCTGCTAGACTAGATGCTGCCCAATTTGTGAACCATTTGCATAAAGCCAATAAGATCTTTAAAATTGACTCAGTTGAATTTTGTTTTTTAACAGCTTATAGATTGTATATAAGGCCATGGGTGGATGAAATTGTTGATGGAGAGAAGAGAGAGAGAGAGAGAGCGAGGAGGGAACACAGACAAATCCTGTAGGGCTCTATCATGTAGAGATCAATAGAGAAGATAGAAACAGCAAAAGAAACGGTGAAAAGAGGTATCCAGCGAAGTTGAAGGGAAACAGAACACGGCGGCACAGAGACCAAGAGAAGAGGAAATCAAGGAGGAGGAAGCTGTCTTTGTAGTGGTTCTCAGCCTGTCTGAACATTAGAATTAACTGGGGAGCTTAAAAAAAATACTGATGCCTGTTCCTTCTGTTTGAAATCTCTTTGCTCTGCCTCTGCACATCTTCCTCACTTACCTCTTGGTTAACACTCTCAGTCCTTAAAGTTTGCCTTAAAGGTCTGACCCCAATATAAGAATAGTTCTCCTGTCTACTCTCTCATAGTGTCTGTACTTTCTCTTCTCAGCACTAAATAGGATGTGTGATAATAAATTTATTTATGTGATATGTGTCTAAAGACAGTTTTTCTACCAGACTGCATCCTCTCTATGAAGGAGCAGGGACCATGTTATTTTGTTCGTCTGTCTATTCTCAGGGCCTTGCAGGTATCAGGCATGTACGAGGTGCTTAATAAATACTTGTTGAGTTAATGCTTAGCAAACAAGTTTATTTGACTTTTACCAGACCATCTATATTATCAGAAAATTTTAGTCACACTAGAAAGAATTTTAATCTGGAAATCTGCTTTAATAGTTTAAAAGTTTTTAAACTGTTTGATATGTTTCAGGGTTCTTTCTTTGTTTCTTTTTGAGAAAAGTTGGCTGACATCTTTATTGCTTTGGGGGTTGGGAAGTGGTCTCAGGAGCTCTCAGTGGGGCGGGTCCTCTCCTCTCCCCCATCACTGGCTTCTGGCTGCAAAGATGGTGCCCATTCTGCAGACGGCGGCCATGGCAGATGGAGATCAGTACTCGTGCTGCCAAGCCCTTTCCAGATTCTTGGGCAGCAATACCATAGAAATGAATATCACTTCCACCAGATTCTTAGGCAAGCAAAGCTTTTTATTAAAAGAGATAGCTTGTGCACAAGGAAGAAATCAGGAAAAAAAAGTGCCCGCTCTCCAAGTAGAAGGGGCAAGTTGCTTTTATAACAGAAGGGAGAGTTTGTCTCATGATCACTGATATTTCCAGAAATCGTCAAACTTCTTTGTTCATCAGCAGGTGGCTCCATGGTGGCTATCAGAAATAGGGAGTGCTTCTGTGGGGGGAAGCAAATGCATGAGAATTTTCTGCAAGAAACACAGGAACAGATAAGGTTAAAATTTATAGTTGTGCTTCTTGTCTTATGACAATTAGGTATACTTGTTAGTGTAACAGAAATAAAGTTAATCTTTTATTCCTACCAGCCTGTTGCCATCTCCCCCTTGTTCTTTAGCTTGCAAGGCCTGTTTGCCCAAGGCTGTTCCCTGATCCTTTTCCAAAATGGCAATACTCTTGTCTTCCTGTCTCACTTGTTCTCGTGGATCATGTGCCAGATGCTGCTGAGAATGGCTGGCATGTTCTTGTTGATAGTGGTCTCCCTGGAGGAGGTGTCCAGCTTTCACTGCTGGATCTCAGCTACATGACCAACACCAACACCCTTGCCTTCGGCTGCTGGCTGGTGGTGAGTCAGCCCGTTACAGCGAAAGGAGTTAATGTCCTTCTGACTATTAGGTTCTGTGCTGTACATCGCTACCTCTCTTGATCTGAAAACTGAAGTGGTTCCCCATAACCATCTATTGCAGGCGTGTGGATATCGAGGCATCTCCTGCAATGACCAGAGACAGAAAGAGCAGGGATTTTTCGTAGGGAAGAAGAAAAATTGTGTTTACAGTTGGCACTCCATTGTTTGTGCATAATTGGGGGGATAGAGAATTTGCAGAAAAGAGTGGACATATTCCACTTATTTGCATAAGTGGCACACATTTCTCTCTCTTTTTCATCAGATAGTTTATAGGAATTATTGGATGCGATACTTTTACCTGCTTAGTAGCTATTATTAAGGTTCTGGGGCTTCACAGAGAACTCTATTTAATATTTGTAATAAACTGTAATGGAAAAGAATCTGAAAAAGAATATATATATCTGAATCACTTTGCTGTACACCGTAAACTAATACAAAATTGTAAATCAACTATATATCAATTAAAAAATTAAGAGTCTGGGGCTTTGAAACTTGAGTCTCTGGAAGCTAAGGGAAGTCACCTTGCTGACATGTCCACAAGGAACGCTGCCCTTAAAGGAATCAAGAGCAGCCAGCCCTCTGTCAGTCCAAAGGCATCTTTCCTCAAATGATAACTTAGAATAACTATCTAGACAAGCCTAATATCTGGCCTCATGAAAGGAAAAACAAGATTGGAAATCTAACAACTGTTGGTTTGATAAAAAGCAAAAGCTCTGGTTTGGACCAAATAGAAACCCAGTCCTACTGGAAACTCGGAAATCCCCACTCCTCATCACTGTACATGCATTAAACCACTGGCGGGCTTCCCTGGTGGCGCAGTGGTTGAGAGTCCGCCAGCCGATGCAGGGGACGCGGGTTCGTGCCCCGGTCCGGGAGGATCCCACATGCCGCGAAGCGGCTGGGCCTGTGAGCCACGGCCGCTGAGCCTACGCATCCGGAGCCTGTGCTCTGCAACGGGAGAGGCCACAACAGTGAGAGGCCCGCACCGCAGGGGAAAAAAAAAAAACAAAAAAAAAAACCACTGGCAAAATGATAGCCTTTATAAATCAATATTGATGGGGAAACAGTAAAATGTTGCAAGTAAAATGTTGCAAAAAGTGCCTACGTCACTTGTCCAAATTGTCTGAAGTACAACCCAGGGAAGCCTGTTTGTACTGCTCCCAGACATTTTAAACTATCTACTGGACTATTTGAAGTCTGACAAATGGATTTCATACAACTTCCTCCATCTAATGGATATAAATATGTTTTAGTCGTGGTCTGTATGTTTTCACACTGGACTGGAGTCTTCCCTTGCAGACAGGCCTCTTCTGTGGCAAAAGTCCTTTTGGAAAGATTATCTCTACCTGGGGAACTCCAACTTGAACCTCATGGTGATCGAGAAACCTATCTTACTGGTCAGGTATTTTGAGAAGACTGATCTGTTTGGCTGGTTTTACAGCACTTTCACTGCACTTATTACTTTCAGTCCTCTGGCTTAATTGAACGCACTAACACTATTATTAAGACTCAGTTGGCAAAATTTGTAGAGGCCCTCCAAAACCATGGCCCAAAGCATTGGTATTGGTCGTTCTAAATCTCAGATCCACCACTTCTGTAACTCGTAAACTCTCACCCTTTGAGACAGTCACAGAATATGCAATGCACTTGACTCCTGCCTCTTTTTTTTCTTTTTTTTTCTGTGCGTAGTAAAAGGATTTGTACATAGAGAGAACCTGTGTGGGACCAACCAACACAGCTCCCAGGTCATTTCTTGCTACACTGGGTCTAGTTCTGTCCCTCATTAACAAAAAGGATCTCTAAGTGATGTGTGCAGTCACATCACTTATGAAGAAGAGAGCCGTTTCTTTCATGAAATAAGTCCATTTTATACTCCAATAGTTACACAGATTACATGACATTTTTAGAGAACAAAATTCCATAAATCCACAAATTGCAGATTTGATTACTACAGTAATCAGTCCTAGGCAGATCTGGTTCATCCTGTCCAAAGCATTTCATAGATAAATATTCTCCCACTGCGAACAGTGGGAGTGTGTTTGCCTGGAGGTCTGTGATTACATGTTTGCAAGGAAATTGACCAGATTATCTTCCTTCTCTCTTTCCCAGGGGCATTTTCTCAACAAAGGGAGACAATGTTACAGGCCTGCTGCTGCTCACGTTTCCAGGGTGGCAGAGCCAGTAAACGTCAGTAGTAGCTTTCACATCCAGCTCTGTCTCACTTGCAAGTCCATTCTTTCCAATACACCGTATTCTCCCCAAACTTCAGGAGGGCCTAGCTAGGGAATTCCACAAGTGCTAGTACCTCTTAATACGTCTTGACTTTTAATTTTAGTGAACATTGTCATCAACATCTCTCAAACTGCTGTGAATAGTCCTTCACAGGGTTGTTTCTGATGCTACTGAGAGCCAAACAGTCTGGTTTGTAGAGGAAAGAGGAGAGAAGGCAAAAAAACAGACAAACAAACAAAAAACAATATGGGAAAGACAAGAAGGATGGTTCAACTAAAGACATTTTAATTGAATTGCATGTTGAAGTGGGTGCTTCTTCTTTAACAGCTAGCTGGATAATACGTATTGTAGTCACTTATTAGTTCCAATAGATGTTGAAGTAGTTTGTTTATAAAAGTGGCACAGTAATCCTTGGAATTTAATTTTCGGGAAATAACAGAAGGTCAGTGTACTTCATAGACAGTGGTATGCAATACCAGCTTGTGAGAGCCCACTGTGAGCCTCTCTTCTCCACATTTAGGCAGTGATGTCACTGATATTGGCGGCTTGAAATAGGCCATGATAGCAGTTTGCACACCACAGAAATGATCAAAACCAGGACTTTTTCTTCCTGGGAAGCTGGTTGGTGAATGTTTACCAGCACATCAATATTTGTAGATAGGCATTCCAGGCTTTCCCGTTGCTGTATTCGGCATTAATCTGATGCCAGAATTAGAAAGTCAAATGAAGAATCAAAATATCAATTACAATTAGAATTTAAATGTACTGAATTTTCTAGGAGGGGCAATAAATAACATCCTTTTCTTCCCCTCCTGAGTTTGGAATCAAGGGTAAGATAAAAGATCAGTATCTCAACTACATTGTTAACTAACTTGATTAGGGATCACAGAGTAGCTCTGTGGCCAAGTGGGCTTCCTAATTCCTTGCCCCTGAACTGAGTTCACCCACCCCCTTGCTGGCAGGGCTGGACCATACAAGGCTGTGAATCTCTCTCCAAGGGGCAGACCACTTTCTGCATGTTGGAGCAGAGAATGTGCTTATCTTAAGGTCAGTCCGTTCCGAGTGACGGAGAGACTGAGAGAAAAAGGCAAAGAGATGGAGGCCGCACCCTGCACACTCAGTTCCTGCTTCCTAGGATCCCAGTCACCCTAGTTGGGTAGGTCACTTCTCTTCCCTTGGGCAGGGATGATGACAGAAAAGGGGGAGGGAGGGAGGAAGCTCCTACTTTATGGGCCAAGGTAGGAACTTGGTTGTGGAAGAGAAAGGTTTGCCCTGCAATATGTTTTATTTGAATCCCCTTTCTTACCACTTACTAAAATGAGACATTGTTCATAAGCACCAGATATTTGGTCCTGTAATGCTGCTGAACTGAATAGTTGAGGTGAAAGTGTGGGGACGTTTTCAAACCTTTTTATGGGAAATGGTGGTGGTGTGTTTTACCTACAGAGGCACCTAAAATATATGCTAGGCAGTTTTGATTTCTTTCTCTCCTTTTCAAAAACCTGTTAACAAAGAGTCTGACTCACATCTACTAATGTTAAAATATCACACCCCTTTGAACATTTTCATCAGGCAACCAGTTAATTCATTGAAAAAGAGAGAAACAGACCAAACATTTATTTAAATGACTTATTGTTTAGCTGAATTGACTAGCTGGCTTAAAAGAATTGACATCAGTTCTGTCTGGGTTGTTGATCCAGCTGCCTTGCAGAATAGACAGCCTCTCTTTCTTTGTCAACTCACAGCATAATAAAATTTTGTCTATATTTCCAGTTTCATGTGGAAATGTTTAAAAGAATGCACAATCCAAACATTTTTAAATAATTGTATGTATGATACAATATCCCTTGTATGGAGCGTTGTATTTTCTTTTGGGGGCCTAAGATAATTTTAGGCTTTTGTGTGTCTCCTGGCTTTCCCTTCAGGTCCAATCAGGTCAAATACCAAATGGAAGACATTTATATTGGACGCGTCTAACAAATATGTCCTTCAAAGAATGACTCTTATCTAAGCAGCATGCACTCTTTGAAACGCTGACTTTGGGGATCTCTAGCTCATGTCAAAATCCAGTCTAGGTTGGTGGTGACTTGTCTGTGGACATCTGCAGACTATTTTCTCATGCACAGGAAATGAGGTGATCCTTTCTCAGCGCCATGGGGCCTCAGAGCTGGTACCCAGTGGCACCATTGTTGACAAGCCCAGCAGAAGGCCAGGGACAGGGTAGACATCGCTACACTCTATCTCTGTGCCCGGGTAAGGAAACACTGGCACACCATTGTGAGGAGGCTTGTTGTCCTGCGCATGTGGCCCCAAATGAACAGAACCAGGGCACCTTGGCCCTGGTGTGTACTGCCTGCCCTGTTCACAGACTCAAGCCCACACATCAGTTAGAAAAATAAATGCATTTTGTCTTTCATTTGTTTGATGGACTTCATTTTAGGGACTGTCTCATTCCCCTAGTCCCACTGGAAAAGTATAATATTGATTATAATTTTGGCATAGATTAATATTACTATTGTTGTTATTTTGCTACAACTGTCCTGTTATAGAAAAGAATTACAGCTTACTGGGAATATAGGCTGTTTACTGGGAATAGTAGACTCCGGTTTGCATATAACTTGCATTAAATTTGCATGTTGTTCATTTACAGTAAAAAATCATAGATGCCTCTTCACACCCTAAATGTTCCTTCCCCTTCGGAGACCTTGAACACCTCTTTTTTTTTTCTCTTTTATCTTTCTTTAATCCTTTGTTTGCCTCAGTTAATATTTTTTTAAATCTTTATTAAGTATAATTGCTTTACATTGTTGTGTTAGTTTCTGCTGTATAACAAAGTGAATCAGCTATACCTGTACATATATCCCCATATCCCCTCCCTCTTGTGTCTCCCTCCCACCCTCCCTATCCCACCCCTCTAGATGGTCACAAAGCACCGAGCTGATCTCCCTGTGCTATGAGGCTGCTTCTGAACACCTCTTTTTAAAAACTTAATCTTCCTGAGACTTCCCGGGTGGTGCAGTGGATAAGACTCCTTGCTCCCAATGCAGAGGGCCCGGGTTCGATCCCTGGTCAGGGAACTAGATCCCACATGCATGCCGCAACTAAGAGTTCACATGCCACAACTAAGGACCTCGCGAGCCGCAACGAAGACCTGGTACGACCAAATAAATAAATTAATATTAAAAAACAACCAAACTTGATCTTCATTAGTTTCTCTATCTTCTTCACTTCAAATTAAAAAAAAATTTGCAAGAAGGGCCCTGATCGTAGGTGTGAAACAGTGACATTGCACAGATGATACACAGATGAACAGACTATTGAAACCCTACATTTTGGTGAGGTTGTGTTTGGAGTTCCAGCTGATACTGTCATCTTTTATCGCATGCTTATTAAGTAAGATACATTGTCTTTTCATTAAGGAATTCTTAAATGATGATTACTATTGAAGACAGATTGTTGACAGTTATTTAAATAACTGAGACTCTTTTGTTACTTTATAGACCCATGGCATTGTTTTGAATTCTCCTTTGTCAGTTTTTCAACAAATATTTTATGGACACCTGCCATGTGCCCAGGACCATGCTGGGTACTGGGATATAAGGTGGTACTGGTGACCAAGAGACTTGGCTTAGCCTCCTCCCTTATTGCAGTTCACAGTCGAGATGTTGAGACAGATAAGTGAAGGAGGAGGTATAATACTGAACTGTAAGGGTAATAATTAGGGGTAGAGTAGCCGTCCTCAATAGACTGAAACTGAGGCTTGGCTACATTAAAATGTGAAAGAGAGTAACAGTTCTTTCCTTAAGAACCTACTCTCACCACCCAAAAGAGAGTACACTACCAAATGTAAGGTAGATAGCTAGTGGGAAGCAGCCGCATAGCACAGGGAGATCAGCTCGGTGCTTTGTGACCACCTAGAGGGGTGGGATAGGGAGGGTGGGAGGGAGACGCAAGAGGGAAGAGATATGGGGATATATGTATATGTATAGCTGATTCACTTTGTTATAAAGCAGAAACAAACACACCATTGTAAAGCAATTATACTCTAGTAAAGAAGTAAAAAAAAAAAAAGATACAAGGAAATAAAAATTTTAAATAAAAATTACTCAAAATCCACCCCCCCCAAAAAAATAGAACTCAGGCCTAGCAGACATACTGAATCACAATCTTCACTTTTACAATCTCCCCAGTGTACTTGTGTACCCATGAATAGTTGAAAGGTACATTTCTACCTCGACATGTCTTTTCAGTCTGAGAAATACACACATTTTATCCAATTTGATTTAAATAAAACACTCAAAAATGCAAAAAAAAAAAAAAAGAGTGGAGAAGAGCTTGGAAGTGTGTTTAAAATTTAATGTAGACATATTCGAGCATATTTGGTGTGAGATTGTGTGCCACATTTGAAATGTGTCAAGGGACAGGAAAGAAGCCATACTGTGAGAAGGTGGACTCTGGTATGCTGAGACAAACTTAGCAAAAGCACTGACCGAGGGGTGGAGGGAAGTTATTCCTTCGTATGTGCTGTGGCCTTGGCCTCTGGACTCATCCTATCTTTTCCAGCATCCTGGATCTCTGTGTGTGAATAAAAATTCCTCCTGTTTTGAAGTTCAAGCAACCTTCTATGGTGGGAGTCTCTAAATGATCTACAACAGAGAATAAAGTGCATCTTCTTTACTTTACAAGAGATTGCAGAGATGTCAGAGCATGGTGAGGATGGCTATCTTCAGAAGATGGCTATTGAGGTAGTCAATGCAATGAGCAGTAATCTGCGTCTCGGTAGGCACCGTGCAGAGCTTGGAGTGGCTGAGACCAGCGGTGCTCCTTGGCTTGGATTGTCAGTAGCCAACAGACGTAGCAATAGCGAAAATATACATTTTCTGTGGTATCTCTCTAAGTAGTTTTGCACCTTTGAACATTTTCGAAGTTCTCTCAAAAATATTGCATGAAATGGTGTCAGAGGCCAGTGCAACTGGTGACACAGACTGATTCTTAAGTGCATGCAAGACCCTCCTTGGGAACTCCTATGTGCTCCCAAATGACCTCACAGCGAAGTTTCTTTATGAACTGGGTGGGGGCTTAGCACAATCAAGATGTGACATGAATATTAATAAAACCTCTATTCCAAAATTGGGAAGAAACTCTTCAAGCCTGAATCAAATCCTTGTTTTTGTTACCTTTCTTTTCCAGTCCCATTCTTGCTCTGTGGTATATGTGCCTCTATCCTCCGATGAATTCCATCCCTTTGGCAGTTTTAAAACAAGGTGTCAAATTATTTGGCCCACTTTCCATTAAGAGGCAGCATCTACATTCCCTCCTGAATCTAGGGAGATGTGTGAGTCCTCAACCGATAGGATAGGGTGTAAATGTGTCTAAATGGTGTTGTGTGACTTTTTAGGCTAAGGCCTCTTGTGCCTCTTGGAGGCCTGAGTGCCGTATAAGAAATCCCACTGCCTGGGACCACCATCCGGAAAGGCAGCACACTGGTGCTCTGGTGGACAGTCCCAGTTGAATCCAGCCTTCCAGACATCCCTGCCAAAGTGCCAGACATGTGAATGAACCATCTTGTATCCTCCAAATCCACCATCCTCCAGCTAACCACTGAGTGACCTCCATTAACACCGCGAGAAACAGATGAATCACCCAAGAGCCCTCCAAAATGCTGCTTTTGCCTCTTATCTCAATTATTATGGCTCACATAATTTAAAAATCTCATTTTTAATTAAAAGTTTTCAATTAGGAAATTTGTAAGTGGAGAAAACCTCTCTTTTAGATTTGTTCAAACCCACAAAATCATGATATAACAACAGTTGTTGGTTTGAGCCACCATTTTGGGGGGGGTACTTCGTCACCCAGCAATAGATAAGTGGAACAATTTCCTTAGGAGCTGCTTTCTGGGGAATCTATTGTGTTCTGAAATTATGTGTTCTTGTTTTTAAAATTCAGAATTGCATTTTGTACAAGTTTGAATATAAGGGGTTAAATGATGTCAAAATAGTCTCCATACTATATCTCAGTTACCTTATGGCTCAGGTTGGCCTTTATGGGCTGGTCTGAGGGCCTCATCACCAATAAGCAATGATGTCTGCGTTCTGAGTACCCAACGCCTAAGCAGTGAGTGAATTTTTGGAGTCCAGCTGTTTGTTGGTCAGGAACTGTCTATATTGAAAGCAACACTCGCTCTGGGAATGAACTCAGCTCCGCAGGCCAGTGCTGTCTGCAAACTGAGTGGGCGTGGCTCCAGAAAGGGTGGCAGGGCCAGCTTCAACAGCCCTTTTTTCTGCGGCGCTCTCACCTGCGTACCGTGCCCTGCGCTGCAGCCTCACCCAGCTGCTCTCAGATGCTCAGTAACACTTTGTATTTCTTCCACGGTGCTTGCCACATTCTGCCTTGAATTTTTATTTCTACATATTTATTTTCCTCTATTTTACTAAATCGTGAGCTTCTTGAGAGCAGGGGCTATGCTGCATTAATTTTCTATCATTGGACAGTGCATGCTGCCTTGCAAGACAGATAAGTATTTGTGACTTAATGGAGAGTTCTTCCTTAAAATGACTGCAACGGCCAATGGATGACGTCCTGGCCTTAAATTGCCAGCCTGTGGAACTTCTTCCTTTCTCTTCATGAATTTAGAATCACAGAATATCAGAGCTGGCTGGGAACTTAGGGATCATTTATAGATGGAGGAGTGGGAACAGGGGCTGCCTAGTGAGTGTGAGAGAGCTGGGACTGGAGCCCAGGTGTCCTGACTCCGCGCCCTAACTGCTTCCACCACACTAAACAGCCTCGTGTCATTCATTTACCCGTTATCTCCATCCTGGCAATGGTGATAAGATACCTTAAGCAGCTACTCCACAGATCTCTCTCTAGCCAGTTTTGCATCTTTGACCATCGTTAAAGTCCCTCAGTTTTGCTTTCCCACCCCATCTCAATTATTGTGGTTACACCATTTTAATAACTCATTTTCAAATATTAGTTTTCAAGTACAAACTTGATAGGGGGCGTGTTTCCCTCAAAAAAGTTTTCCTAATGCTCTCAGACCCACATTAAATGCATTCTTTGATTCAGTAGGTATTCACATATTTATCATTAGTACTGCAACAGACTGCTGTGCGGTCTTTTTCTTATTTATCATGCTATTATTAATTTCTTTTTAAGATACTCAAAATCATCATTTGGTTTTATTTCTTTTCTGTTTTAAAAATATTTATTTATTTATTTGGCTGTGCCGGTCTTAGTTGGGGCATAAGGGATCTTTTAGTTGCGGCATGCATGTGGGATCTAGTTCCCTAACCAGGGATCAAACCCAGGCCCCCAGCATTGGGAATGTGGAGTCTTAACCACTGAACCAGTGAAGTCCCTGCTTTTATTTCTTTTTTATTTTATTTATTTATTTATTTATTTATTTGCGGTACGCGGGCCTCTCACTGTTGCGGCCTCTCCCGTTGTGGAGCACAGGCTCCGGACGCGCAGGCTCAACAGCCATGGCTCACGGGCCTAGCCGCTCCGCGGCATGTGGGATCTTCCCGGACCAGGGTACGAGCCCGTGTCCCCTGCATCGGCAGGCGGACTCTCAACCACTGCGCCACCAGGGAAGCCCCCTGCTTTTATTTCTTACTCGAAATATTTACTGTTGTTTTGGGTGTGCTTTCCATTCATTCATTCATTTATTCAGTAAATACTTGTTGGGGCCCCTTCATGCACTGTCCTAGGAACTTGGGATAGAGCACTGAATGGGACGGGTATGGTCCTTGTCTTCACAGAGACTACACTTTAGCTTTGTTTTGGCTGTTCTGTTTATGCCTTTCCCTCTGTCCATCCTGAAATTCCCTGGGTGGGAAAAAAAGAAGCATAGTGTTTCATCCCATCACATTCTGTCTTACATCCCAGGACTTCTCTCCTCTACCCCACCCATTCCCAACACCTGGGGCTCTGTCACTCACATGCGGTGCTTGTTCAAATGTCTTTGCCTTTCCCAAACAAACTCTGGAATGTCCTCACCACTCCCCTTCATCAGAAGAACACCCATTCCTCTTTCAAGGTCTAGACCAGATGTTCTCCCCTCGTGAAGTTTTCCACTCCTCAGCCACACTAGCCACCTTTCAATGGCTCAGTAGCCCCCGGATTCTTATAATAAATACGCAAAATCAGTCTACAATATACACGAATGCAATTCAAATTAGAATACTAAGGTGTTACTAAAAAAAAAACTCAGAAGAGATTTTTATTTTTTAAAAATAATATATGCACATGTTAAAAATTCAGTTGTATAAAATTCCAAATTACTTCCTTCTATAGAGGAAACTATGGTTACAAGTGTGTTGTAATCTCTTCCAGATACATACGCTATGCATGTATGAGTAGGAATCAAGAATTCTGTGGACAGAATTATTTTAGGTTCATTTGAAAAAATATGTAGAAAGAAAACTATGTATAAGGATAGTAAAAGATGATATAGGGGAGGAAAAAGTTTTCCTCAACCCTGTTAGGGCCCTTGGCTGGGTCTGAAAATTAAATTGACAAAGACAGATTAACAAGAGAAAAGCATGCAACTTATTTAATACAAGTTTCTTGTGACACAGGAGTCTTCATAAGGAAATGAAGACCAGAAAAAAAACAATTCAATCTGAGTATTTTAATACTGGGTTTGTTGAAGTGTGGACAGTCGTAGAGAAATATAATAGGGCAAGGGGTATGAGGTACATATAGTAAACCGGGGAAACTTAGCAAAGCCTGTGTGTTCGGAGCCTTCTCAAGGTCCTTTTGTCTTGTTTCAGAGATAAAGGCTGCTCCTTTCTTCCAGGTTTAGGGAGGGCACCTCTCACATGAGGGTTTTATGATTGTTTCAGGGGAGAAGGACAGGGTGGGGGGTGTTTAGAGTGACATTCTTGTTTCTGCTGTTTTCTCAGACTTCTTCAGCTTGAAATATTCAATATGCCAAGGTGTCATATTTTGTGGTAGTGTGTCCTGAACTCCATCAATGACTGCCTTACCAGTTATAATAATCACAGCTAATACCGACCACTTACTTTGCGCTAGGTACTGCTCTGAACTCTTTACATGCGTTAGCCATTTAATCCTCATAACAGCCCCATGAGTTAGGTACTATTATTATCCTCTTTTATAGATGAAAATACTGAAGTACCTTGCCCAAGATCACAAAGTTGGTGGAGTGTGATCTAAATCCAGACCTTTAATTTCAAGAGCCCCTTCCCCACTGAAGACAGATATTTTTACCTCTCCCAGACCCAGCTCAAGAGTTACCCCATTATGAAGCTTTTTTCACTCACCCCCCAGGTAGACTTTCTTTGTACCCCTATGTTTGTTACTCTTCCTGTAGCATCTATAAGAGTTAACTGTGTTATATGTTTACTTGTCTGTCTGCCCTTTGCTAGAAAGCAAACGTTATAAGGAGAGAGACTATGTTTCATGTACTTACTTAGTATCTTCTGTGCTCCGCCCAGGGTCAGGGTTTAATAGTTGCTTGTTGAGTGGAGAGGCTAAGTCTTTGAAGGAAAAACTCACCTTGGCTGGTTTAGTTCATGAGCCTATTTATGGTGCTGTTCAAAAATATCATTGTTCCAGTCAGCAACCTTTAAACAAACTTGATGATTAAGGAAATTATGAACCTTCTCCTGCTGAATCTCAGTGGGGAAAAAAAATCCTTAGGATGATTATATTTAAATTAGCCTTGAGAGGTTAAGTCCTCATATCAAGTATTTCCCCTTGTAATAAAAATAGATTTTTTCCCCCTACTCTGCATTCACTCTTCTCGAACATTCACACTCGAACATCGCTGACAGACCCAAAGGCAGCAGTAGGGAAGAGGTATGTCATACTCACCTTTCAATGTCTACTTCTGTTTTGATTTCCCCAAGGGAAAGTATTATTTTTTTTAAAAATTGCTATAAAGGTAATACCTTGTTATTGTAAAAAAATATATCCAATGAAGAGATTTATAAAGAATAAAGTGAAAATCACCTGGAAACTTATTATCTAGTAATTTTTACAGTTAGCATTTTAACAATGTATATATTTTCAGGCTTTTTTCTGTGCCCATGCCCCAAAATATTTTTAACAAAAAAAGATTATATTAATCATACTGCTTTATGCCCTGACTTTTTCACCTAAAATAAATCTGGTCATTTTCCATATTAATAAATATTTAATTTTATGGTATTTCTTTTCTGGATGTATCATGAGTTATTGATTGACCCAATTTCCTGTTGATGGACATTTTAAGTTGCTTCTAATTTTTCACTGGTATAAAAACGTGTCTCGGGATTGCTATCTTGGATTCTGCACGTCTGATTATTTTCCTAGGATACATTCCTAGTTGTGGAATTGTTAGGCCAGAAGATATATGCATTTTAAAGTTTTGGAAACATAGTGCCGAATTTTTTTTCCAGAAAACACTTTCCAATTTCTACTCTGGTTGACACTGTAGACAACAGCCTGTTTTGCCACATTTATCGGCAGCATCGATGAGCATCGATCATTGTCGTTAATTTGTGTTTCTTTGATCATTAGGGAGGTCAAATATTTCCTCATTGTTTTTTTTGGAACTTTGATTACAGCAGTTTGTGTGTATGTGTGTGTGTTAAAGAAGTTTTTAATTTTTAATATGTTCAATCTATGATTTTTTTGAAGTATTCGCTTTTGGGATCACATTTAGAAAGGTGTCTTTCATGACTAAGATAATAAATTCATGCACCTATGTTTTCTATTATACCTTTATCATTTTGTTTTTTAATATTTAAATCTTTCATCTGCCTGCCGATTATTTTTGCATAAGGTATGAATAGAGTTCTAGCTTAATTTCCCCCTATTTTTAATTGATTATCTTACTTCCTTTTGAAAATAATTTACCTTTCTTCTGTTTAACTAAACAGTAAAAGCAAATACTTGGAATAGTGATGTGTACAACACGTACTGTTCCACTTGCTTTATGTATATGAACTCATTT
>NW_021703783.1:35135631-35200298 GCF_005190385.1 Monodon monoceros
CACGTACTGTTCCACTTGCTTTATGTATATGAACTCATTTAAATTTTATCACCACACTATGAAACAGGTACTATTATTATCCCCAATTTATTAATAAGAAAATTGAAGAGAGAGAAGCTAAGTAACTTGCCCAAGGTCACATGGCAAATCACTGCTGGAGCCAAACTGGAATCCAGGGAGTTCGGGTCCAGAATCCACTCTCCTAAGCCCTATACTGCCTCAGCGAAACTCCTCAAGGTCCTGTTCTAACCTGCTTACCCCCTACACCTTCTCTATTCACCCCAGTGAGACGTGCTTTCCTTCCTTTTACTTGAAACCTGTGTACTCACAGTGCTTAAATTCCTGGTTGGCAGGAAGACTGTGTGTGTACATGGCCGTCTTCAGTAACAAATGCCAATTTCTTTGGTGGCAGGGACGGGAATTAAGAATGTTTGCTCCAGACGCAGTGCTTTGCTCATAGATGCATGGAGTCTTCCTTTCTCTATCATTAGTTTCCGTTTTAATTTAAAAATAATATATGAATATAGTAAGCATTTATATAGCACAAGAGTGAACACTGAGATATGTCTGTTCCTACAATCTCCTTCCAGATTCATTTACTGGAAATTTTCTATTTATATATAGGTATATATGTATATTTTGTTTTACATAAATAGAAGTATCCTAAGTATCTCTTCTACACCTTTTTTAATATTCATGTATCTTGAACCTAGGTCCATATGAATACATATAGATCTAGCTCATTCTTTTTAATGACTTTATTGTATTCCACTGCAAGTATGGGCCATAATTTACTTAACCAGTCCCCTATGGGTGGGCATTTAAATTGTTTCCAACCTTTTGCTTTTACAATGATGAAATGAACATACTTGTACATTTGTCTTTAAGGACATGTGGGAGAATATATGTAAAATAAAATTATAGCAGAGGAATTGTTCAAGGTGTATATGCATCACAAATTTTGATATATAATGCTAATTGAACCATAGATTTCTAAAAGTTAGATAATATTTTAGAAATTACATAACTGACTTTAAAGAGTTATTGAATACTGAATGACTTTTGAAGAGAGAGCAATCTAAACTTGTGAAGACAAAAATAATACTAATAAGTATGGAAAAAGGCTTTTAAATTGATTTGATATTTACTCTGAATAAAATAAGCGTGGATTAAAATTAATAAAATGTAAAGTGGTAGCCAAAGTCAAAGAGCACTGATACGATCATACACTGGTTGAAAAACAGCATTCGAGGGTTCAAATCAGGGCATTGGAAACCAGACTTCCTGTGTTGGAAACCAGACTTCCTGTGTTGGAATCCATGGTGTGCCGCTTCCTAGTTGTGTGACTTTGGGTAAATTTACTTAACTACTCTGGGCCTCAGCTTCCTCATCTTCAAAAATGGGGGAAGTTATAGCGCCTACTTCATAGGATTGTAATAAGAATGGAAGAATACATATGAAACACTTAGAGCAAGGCTGGTACACTGTAAGTGCTCAGTAACTGTTAGGCACTAGGTTAAGTGTCATTAAAATAATAGTGGTAGGGCTTCCCTGGTGGCGCAGTGGTTGAGAGTCCGCCTGCTGATGCAGGGGACACGGGTTCGTGCCCCGGTCCGGGAAGATCCGACACACCGCGGAGCGGCTAGGACCGTGAGCCATGGCCGCTGAGCCTGCGCGTCCGGAGCCTGTGCTCCGCAACGGGAGAGGCCACAACAGCGAGAGGCCCGCGTACCGCAAAAAAAAAAAAAAAAATAGTGGTAAACGAGAAAAGAGTGTCAAATGAGCTGATTGGTATCATATTCACAGACTAGAGAACTGAAATGCAAGAGTGAGACTGGGAATAGATATAAAATCATGTTTAACTACCATATGTAAAATAGATAGCTAGTGGGAAGCAGCCGCATAGCACAGGGAGATCAGCTCAGTGCTTTGTGACCACCTAGAGGGGTGGGATAGGGAGGGTGGGAGGGAGATGCAAGAGGGAGCGGATATGGGGTTATATGTATACATACAGATGATTCACTCTGTTATACAGCAGAAACTAAGACAACATTGTAAGCAATTATACTGGAATAAAGATGTTAAAAAATAAATAAATAAAAGCGTGTTTATCTGTGGTGTTCATTTGACATAGCTGGAGAATCTTTGCCTTTGTTTTCCAGGAAACACAATTGTTCTTGGCTCCACTTTAGAGGATGCACATGGCTCAGTGCAGGATGAGACTGACTTTGGCAACTGAATGGAACACTGGAGTGTTCAGTTTTAAGGCTGATTTATAAAAAACAATGTCAATTAAGCCATTGATTAAAACATCCTCATACAAGAATACAAGAAAATGATTGTTTAGAGTGTTGGACGTGATTTTTGACTCTTGAATCAACTGCTCTGTTCCATTCATGAGAATAGCAGGGATTTTAACAAACATTACATAGTTTTTCATTTTTAAAGAACTTAAAGTTCGCATAATTTTATATACTGTTGAGTAAAACTATTAAACAGATATATTTGATTCACATGTGTATACTTATAAATGCCATGCTATTATTGGTCCCTTGAATTTATATAATAATGATAACAATAAATTCTGTACACTTGTATAGCGTTTAAAAATATTTTACAAATTTTTCAATTTTTGAGGACTGGTCCCATTTTTTTTTTCCATCATGTGACCTGATTAACCTCTACTCTTGAAAAAAAAAGTAAGAAACTGGGACATCAGGGCTTCCCTGGTGGAGCAGTGGTTAAGAATCCACCTGCCAATGCAGGGGACACGGGTTTGAGCCCTGGGCTGGGAAGATCCCACGTGCCGCGGAGCAGCTAAGCCCTTGTGCCACAGCTGCTGAGCCTGCTCTCTGGAGCCCACGAGCCACAGCTACTGAGTCTGTGAGCCACAACTACTGAAGCCCGTGAGCCTGGAGCCCGTGCTCCGCAACAAGAGAAGCCACCGCAATGAGAAGCCCGTGCTCCGCAAGAAAGAGAGGCCACTGCAGCGAGAGGCCCGCGCACTGCAGCGAAGAGTGGTCCCCGCTCCCTGCAACTGGAGAAGGCCCGCGCGCAGCAGCAAAGACCCAGCGCAGCCAAAATAAAATAAAAATAAATAAATAAATAAAACAAAGAAATTGGGACATTCAGCTTCTTCAATATTAGGTTAAAGAAAAAAAGTATTTTTCTATTGTGGAGAAAATGCATAGTCAGGAAAGCATATACAATTAATCCTTGTTGAAATGTTAATTTTATAATAACATTAGCTGTAAAAGAAATCATGTGAGAGTCTGATACCATTAAAATCAGTTGATTTCTGTAGAACACAAATGACATGGATGCCTTGTGGTGGGGGGGAGGAATACAGCTATTTCTAACTTGATAACAAAATGCTATTTCTGCATTATTTTTACCTGTAAAACCTCTCAGGAAGAGACAAATTACTTTTCTACCAGCTAAAACAAAACAAAACGAAACCTTGTAATTTAATTCTTTCATTGCACAAGCTGTAGGATTCCAGATGGTGATGCTGTTTTCATGAAAGAAAACATTCTATAAATCTGTTTTATTTTTTTTAGAGGTAAATTATTATTATTGCTCTTTTATTTGCAAATTGAGATGTTAAAGCAACAATACCATATGGATAAGATTTCTTTAATTAATTAATTAATTTCTTTGATTAATCAGCAATGTGCTTAGCAAAACAAAATAGCAGTGTATTTATTTATGGTGGGTAGTAACATAAAAATGTGCGTCATCATTCTTTGTATCTGAAAAGCAAAATGTCCAAAGAATGCCTTTATCTTTGCAAACCACAGTGCTGTATTTATGAAGATATAAAAACCTGTAGAAAAGGTGCAAAATTTAAGGTGGTTAAAATGGCAACACTACTCAAATTCAAACAAGGAAGCAGGCTGTTAAAACCACAAAATATATAACTCCCAGCAGCACTGCTTTTGCTTTAGATAACGCTTTGTCGTAGTTTGCTGTCTTTCTCAGTTTAGCCTCCTCGGTATGAAAGTCATAAAGAGAGAAAAGTAAATGCTTACATATTTTTGTTTTCAAAAGTCACTTCCCAAGAGATGAAAATGTCTTTCTTTCTCTAAAGTTTTCTATATGAAATAATGTCTAAATATCTGTATGTGGCTCTCTGAATACCTGTGGTTACTTAGGGGAAAACAATCACCACATACTTACTTAAATTAGATAAAAGCCAGTGTTTCTTGCGAAAGTCTACAGCAGTTCTGTGAATCTGGGCAGAAAATTGTTTCTGGTGTGGAAATTGTCCCTGGCAGAAGCCCATATTAAAATGATAGAATTAATCTTTCACTGTATGAAAATCAGTCATTCCCTGTCAGGAAATTTGATATCCAATGTCCCTCCCCTCAGTCAAAATGACCTGAAAGTTTTTGAACTATCTTCATTTTTTTTAAAGGAGTAGACACAGTGATGTACTCAGAAAGGAATCCAAAGGCCTGGAATCTAGAATCTCATCAGCTACTAACTTTGACCTTGGGCAAGATGACTCACTTGTCTAAGCTGTTCCTTACAAATAGATGAAAGGGTTGGACTAGAATATAGATGACCTCTAAGGCCACTTCTAAATCTATAACTATGATTTTAAATCAAAGACATTAATAAAGATATAAATATATATTATATTCATTATATGTTAACATGAATATAAATATATATATCAAATAAGCAAAAATCTATTATCTCACATAAGAAGCAAGGGGATAGGGTGATTACAGGGTGCTTAATTTAGCAGTCAATGGCATTTTCAAGGACGTAGATTTTTTTCTCTTTTTGCTCTGTCATCTTTACTGTCTTGGCGTTCTCCTTAGGCTTGTCTCCTCATGGTTGCAGGACAACTGCTGTAATTCTAGGTGTTACATATAGACATGACCTCATCAGATAGAAGAAGAAGAGCCATTTCTACTCGGTGGGTCTTTTGTTACTTGTAAGGAAAATCTTTCCTTGAAGCACTACTATCCCCATCCCAACGGACCTGCTTTCATGTATCATGTATTATTAGCCAGAATTACATGTCACATGCTCATGTTTAAACCATGACTGGCTTAGATCAATGAAAATTCACCTCCTGGAGGTAGAATAGACTCATATCTCAATGAAATTGGGGTTCTACTAGCAGGAACGAATGGGAGAAAGAAATGACAGTTGGTAGGCTACCAACAGGGCCAGCCACGCTGCTAAATAGTGATTTTCTGCTGTCACCATGCCCATACGCTAGGATCAGAAATATATTGCATAATAATAATACAAATAAGTCCACCTCCCCACCCCCCAATTTGGCTTAAATTGCCAACACGATGCACAATTACTCACAAATACTTTAGAGCATAATTCCTACAAACATGGATATTCTCCTACAGAACTACAATATATCCTTCAAAATCAAGAAATTAACACTGCTACATTACTTTTACCTAATTCGCAGAAACTTTTGTTTCTAAGAATTAGAACTAAGTTTACCTATTGTTACCGTAACATTCTTTATAGGATCCAGTTCAAGACTGTGTGTTACATTTAGTTGTGGACTTCAATCCAGAACAGTATTCCTCAGTCTTTCCTTGACTCTCATGACCTTGACACTTTTGAAGGTTATAGGCCAATTATTTTGTTGAGTATTTCTCAGTTTGGCTTTGTCTGATGTTTCCTCATGATTACATTCAGGTAATGCATTTTTAGCAGAAATGTCACAGAAATGATGCTGTAAAAATATGTATTATTTATATTATATATTAAATATATATTTATATTATAAACATTCGTATAATATATTACACGTATTATATGTTTATACACTTAGAGGAAGCCTTGATTGTAGACAATCAATCCATAAAGTTTTAATATAATTTTGTACCTAAAGTTTTTTTTTTTTTTAAATTAAATAAAGCTGTTGCTCTTGAATTGTGCCCATATTCATGATATATATTCTATCCCTTTTTGGTCAGAATTTATGAGCTTCATAAGAGACAAAACTGATTAGTAAGAAAAGAATAAAGTATATTTGATTGTCTTCTTTGAGCCGATTGTGACATACCTTGTTCAAAAGGGAAGGACCTAGTTAAAATGGTAAAAATTGAAGGTATGTTGAGAAGTAATATATCTAAGTTCTAGAATTTGAAGTACAGTCAATAGGATAGCAGGCCCATGGATAGATTTACCATTCAAGATGATTTTGCCATCAACAATATTGTGAAGGAGTAATGCATCCTCTGTTTACACAGCACTGTCATAATTCTTCTAAATCAATCAGTACAACGCAAGTTCATAACCAATATCTTATGACTTTCTGAAAAGAAGTTAAATTTTGGATTATCTGATTTTCTTTTTCATATGCTTGTACAAATTAGATTGCAGATCAAGCAACTACAACTAAGCCCCTTTTGTAGACTGTAACAATATGCTTTTATGAAAAAATGAATATAGACTAAGTATTTATTTGCAATTGATATGTACTGTTATACTCATGAAATAATTAAGCTGATAAAATGATATAAACCAAGATATATCTGTTTTACTTTTGAGCTATTTGAGCTATTATAGGATAATAAAACAATCATTAACCAATAATGGAAAATTATTACCTGGCAAAAAAAATATAAGTAATGTATCTATATGGAGTTTTTTTTTTTTCCAGGAAGTCCTTTGCATACAGTAGATTCTCAGTAAATATTTGTTGAATAACATTGAATTTTAGGGTAGAGCACAAGGAAAAACATTTGGTGAGCATCAAATCAAAAGAAACAGGAGTAGAATTATTGTGGCAGAAGACCAAGGAATTACCAGACAGATGGAAGGAATAGATAGTGCTTTCTTACTGTGGATTACAAAACCAAAATGAAGGCATGATATTACGGAATTGAAGAGAATAGGGTGTACTTTTTCCTTCTAAATTAATTAATTAATCAATTAATTAACTAACTAATTTTTGGCTTCATTGGGTCTTGATTGCTGTGCGCGGGCCTTCTCTAGTTGTGGCGAGCGGGGGCTACTCTATGTTGTGGTGTGTGGGCTTCTCATTGCAGTGGCTTCTCTTGTGGAGCACCGGCTCTAGGTGCGCGGGCTTCAGTAGCTGTGGCACACGGGCTCAGTAGTTGTGGCTCGCGGGCTCTAGAGCACAGACTCAGTAGTTGTGGTGCATGGGCTTAGTTGCTCCACAGCATGTGGGATCTTCCCGGACCAGGGATTGAACCGATGGCCCCTGCATTGGCAGGCAGATTCCTAACCACTGCGCCACCAGGATGTACTTTTTACTTCCTTTGCTCACCAGTTTTGTCTCTTGGGAGGCTCCGAAGGCTATCCTGGCTTGAATTTTGACCAGCAAAAAAAGGAACCTATTTGTTAAGGTGATATAGCAGGAACCTTGTGAAAAAGGAGTTACATCATCTCAAAGTTCCAATGATCAAAAAAATGATTGTGGGGCATAGATAAAATACACATGAGGCTTGAGAAAAAGAGATTTCAAGAGTTCAGAGAAAAAAATTCATCATCTGAGATACGTCAAAAATAAGGCAGAATTCTGACAATGTGAAATGCTCCTCAGGAGTGTCTAATCTTGAATTTTACAGAAGGGTGTCAAACTGGTCATATATGGGAACATCAAGGCCAAGAATCTGGCCGTAAAATACCTACAAAGCAACAGGCTCCTGGTTAGCAGCAGAGTTCTAGAGGGAAAGAAGAGAATAAACACCACACTGACCTCTCAGAGTCCAAGGAAAGTTTTGCTTTGGAGTACAGAATGATTTGTTCATTCCATGTGTACACAGAAGGAAAGCTAATTTTCTTTGAAGATCAATACATTACAGAAGAAATTTTAATCAGTTAGAAAACTGACTGGTCTGTAGCAAAGAATCAATAAGACTTGGGTTATGGAATTATAACTGAGCTTGTCCCCCAAATCCCAAGGTATTATGACTTTTGTAGTGAGACACTGCATTAAAGAATCACTACAGTAAGGTTTAGTCCATGGGTCACTACATAACTTTCTTTCACAGCTTCCAAATCTTTTCCAACCAGAGCTGGAAGAAAGCAAATGCGCCACGGCTGAATGGCATCACATGACCCTACCCTACCAAGACCTAACTGGCACCCTCCTCAACTCCCAAGCTGTTTGTGTGATAACACTTAGAATATAAACCCTAGTGGATCATAGGTCTAAATGTAAAAGCCAAAATTATGAAACTTTTAGAAGGAAACAGGAGCAAATCTTCATGACTTTGGGTTAAGTGATGATTTCTTAGATACAATATCAAAAGTGCAAGTGATAAAAGAGAAAATTGTTGTTTGTCTATTTTATATGTAGTAGTGTGTATGTGTTAATCCCAAACTCCTAATTCATCTCTTCACCCCCTGCCCCTGCTATCCACTTTGGTAACCATAAGTTTGTTTTCTGTATCTGTGAGTCCGTTTCTGTTTTGTAAATAAGTTCATTTGCATCATTTTTTAGATTCCACGTATAAGGGATATCACATGGTATTTGTCTTTGACTTACTTCACTTGGTATGATAATCTCTAGGTCCATCCATGTTCCTACAAATGGCATTATTTCATTCTTTTTATGCTGAGTAATGGTCCATTGTATAGATATACCACTCCTTTATCCATTCATCTGTCGATGGACATTTAGATTGCTTCCATGTCTTGGCTATTGTAAATAGTGCTGCTGTGAACATTGGGGTGCATGTGTCTTTTCGAATTAGAGCTTTCTCCAACTATATGCTCAGGAGTGGGATTGCAGGATCACATGGCAACTCTATTTTTAGTTTTTTAAGGAACCTCCATACTGATTTCCACGGCAGCTGCACCAATTCACATTCTCACCGACAGTGTTGGAAAGTTCCTTTTTCTCCACACCCTCTCCAGCATCCAGCATTTGTTATTTGTAGATGTTTTAATGATGGCCATTCTGACCTGTGTCTTCTTTTGGGGTTTATTTTTCCTTATTTGAAAGTACATTCTTCGCTAGTTTTTTCCCAAGATGATTCATGCTTGATAAATTTTTTGAGTCCTTACATTTACAAAAATGTCTTTGCTTTCACATTTGAGTTATAGTTTGGCTAGGTTAAAATTTCAGGGTCAAATTTTTTCCTCAGAACTTTGAAGTTGTTGTTCCAATTTCTTCTTGATTTCAGTATGATTGATGAGGTGTGTTGTTAATATGATCACTGTTCTGTAGATCATCTGTGTTTTAGGCTCTAGAAGCCTTTAGATTTCCCTCTTTATTCTTTTCATTCTGAAATTTCACAAGGATGGATCTAGATGTAAATTCTGTTTTTCATTTGTCCTACTTGGAACCTGGTGGATACCAACATGAATATCTTCTTTCTCTGAGAAACTTTGTTTTGCCAATTCCTCATTTAGCTCCTCTTTCACATTCTCTCTGTTCTCTCTTTCCAGAACCCCTATCAAATGGCTCTGGGAATCGCTGAGTCAGTCCTTATTGTTTCTTAATTTTGCTTTCATATTCTCTTTGTTTTTTCACACTATGTTTTCCTTTGTTCTTTTGTTGCTTTGTTTTGTTTTGTTTTCTGTTTTTTGGGTTTTCTTTGTTTGTTTTGGCCGTGTTGGGTCTTCATTGCTCTGTGTGGGCTTTCTCTAGTTGTGGTGAGCAGGGGCTACTCTTCGTTGTGGTGTGTGGGCTTCTCATTGAGGTGGCTTCTCTTGTTGTGGAGCACAGGCTCTAGGTGCACGGGCTTCAGTAGTTGTGGCACATGGGCTCAGTAGTTGCACACATGGGCCCTAGGGCACAGGCTCAGTAGTTGTGGCGCATGGGCTTGGTTGCTCTGTGGCATGTGGGATCTTCCCGGACCAGGGATTAAATCTGTGTTCCCTGCACTGGCAGGCGGATTCTTAACCACAGTGCCACCAGGGAAGTCCCTCCCACTATGTTTTGAGAGAATTCGTCAGCTTGGTATTTCAAAATGCTGTTCATATGTGTCTATTCTACTATTTAGCTCCCAAATTGACCTTTTAATTTTGATGATCAAATTTTTAATTTCTACAATTTCAGTTAATGCTTTAGTTATAATAGCTTACATCTTTCCAGAGATATTTTTATGTGTATTCTAAAAACTTGTAAGCTCTTTTAACTCTGTTCAAGATATTTTATTTTTTGAATTTGGTCTTTGTTTCAAGGTGTTAGTTTTCCCCAAATGTTTGCAGAGTCTTAGTTGTTTCATCTTTTGAGAATCAGTAAGTTTGTCTGTTCTGTTCAAACGCTGTCTATGTGGGAGTGGCAAGATGTTCAGGGATGCAGGTTGGTACTGGTCATTGGGTTTTTTCCTCATGTAGCTTCTCTAACCCTTAGAGGGCACTCTTCTTGGTTTCTTGGCCTGCTTCTCCAGGCCCAAGGCACAGCTTCACTGATTTAGCTTGTGGGTTAATACCACTGTTTTTCTATATCTCCCTGTACCTTTCAGAGTCTTACTGGCTTGTCCACTGTCTCCTTCCTGCTCTTCGCTTAACCTCCCTAGAGAAGGGGAGAATTGGATGGGAGGTCTCTGCTATTCTCAGGTTGTATTCTTTGTTTTCAGTTTTTTTCTTTTTAACCATGTTTTAGGAACTTGGGGAATTACAAATCTCAAGGAATAAAAAGAAAGAATGTTTAACCAAACTGTTGAGATTCTTTCCTCTGACTCTGTACAGTTACTTCTTTAGCCTCAAGTGCTACTTAAGACACAGGATAGGAAGTTAAGAAAACTGATATATGACTTCCAGTTCTGCCACATTTCTTGGTGTTGCGATCCATTTTTGAACCTCAGTTTCTTCATCAATAAGTTAAGGATAGTAAGAATATCTGCAGCATATGTTCTGTGGTGATAAAATATATCAGGAAAGTGAACATACGTTGTGAGCATCAAAGAGCTACTCAAAATCCATTATTCATCACATTAAATGATGCCTCCTCAGACCTTAGGTGTGTACGGAGGAGGGTAGTAGGAAATAGGAGAACATAAGGTAGAGGAAGAGGAGACTGACACGAGCTCTTGCCCCAGACTTCTGTTTTATAATCACTGCTTTCAATTCCTTAGAATTCCTAGCACCAAGATTTTCTGTGTGTCAAATTCAGAAGCACTGCTTCCCTTATGGTATAAAACCTAGCCAAAAGAATCACTGAGAAGATTACTGTGTAACTAGAGCTGATAACTGGTTATGGAAGAGAGGGCATAAGGCATGGCTGTTGATACTCAGATAAGATTATAAAATTACATTAACTTTTTCCTAGGACTTCATCAAAGTGACAGTTTTTTGTTTTTGTTTTTGTTTGTGGTACACGGGCCTCTCACCGTTGTGGCCTCTCCCGTCGCGGAGCACAGGCTCCGGATGCGCAGGCTCAGCGACCATGACTCACGGGCCCAGCCGCTCCGCGGCATGTGGGATCTTCCCGGACCGGGGCACGAACCCGTGTCCCCCGCGTCGGCAGGCGGACTCTCAACCACTGTGCCACCAGGGAAGCCCCAAATGACAGTTTTATATGTATCTTGTCCTCAGTGTAAAAGAACTTGGAGTTATCTAAAGTTTCAATCTGAAAATATCTTCTATAAAGAGAGAGGTTTTTGGGTTTTTTTTCCTCAATGATACAAAATGGGTAGAAACATAAACACTTCAAAGTCTCTGAAATCCATGTGGGCTGGAGTCCCAGTCAGAGTCCCCAACGGGGTCTTGCTCCTCCGAGGATTCTCATGCTCTTCCTTTCTCTAGGGAATACATTTTCCCAGCCAGTTCAGCCCAAGATGTGCTGCGTTACAGGCGCTCACGTTGAGGTTTAGTGTTAAGAGGTCCAATGAGTATCGAAAATACTACAACGCAATGGATAGAGAGATTTCCTTCCAGAGCACTTTCATGTAGGTTATAATGGGCGGCCTCAGCTAAGATTGGAAGTCTGTAGTTTACTTCTTGATTAAAATAATTTTTTGCCAAAATGTTTTCTTCACGAGTGCGAAATTGTCTAGCCGAATCAACATGGTGCCACCTGCCTATGCATTGCTTACGTGGGTGATCATTGTTTTTTAGAGAGGAGAGAATGTGTGTTTCCCCCCATTTTTATTCTTCAGGGATTATTCTGTCATACAGGATTCAGCATGGTTTACCCAGCACTCACTCACTCTTCTTAGGTTCAGATAAAGGATGAGTTTGGGCTAAGGTTTCCCATATTTTAAAATGGAGGTACCTAGTGATGGTCCAGGTTGGGGAGGGAGTAGATTTAATAGACCGGGAGAGACCAGACACCATCTGGTGCCATTTTCAGCTAGATTGTTATGGACCCAAAGCCGGCAGCTTTTCTGTAGCCTGTACAATATGAGCACAGTGAGCTCAGCCTGTTCTCAGAGGCAGGTTCTCATACTGTTGGACATCCCAGCAGTGGTTCCCAGAATGTGAATTTCATGAACAAGTCCAATTAAAACTAAAAGAAGTATGGAAATGCAAAGAAGACCAAAAATCTTAGAACAAAGGTCAGTCCTTTAAATGGAATAATTTCAAATATATGAAAAACTCACTATAGTATCCTTAATTTTCTCATTTTCTTCCCTGACCAATGAAAATTAGATCCTGGGTCAACATATACGTAGATGTTTGGGAACCAACTACCCCTAGTGCCGCAAATCTATTTCAGATCCTTAAAGAGCACCTACCGTGTGGGAACAAAAGGTGAAAAAAGCCCTCCATTGTAAACATACTTGTGTAACTAATTATTCAGATCACTTCACCAATAATGTCTTACTTGAATTCTTTTTAACTTTTAAATTTTTTATTGAAGTATAGTTGATTTACAATGTTGTGTTACTTTCAGGTGTACAAGAAAGTAATTCAGTTACACACACACAAACACACACACACACATATATTTCAGATTCTTTCCCATTATATGTTATCTCAAGATAGTGAATATAGTTCCCTGTGCTATACAGTAAACCCTTGTCGTCTAGCTATTTTATATATAGTTGTGTGTATCTGTGAATCCCAAGCTCCTAATTTATCCCACCCTCCCCCTTCCCCTTGGGTAACCATAAATTTGTTTTCTATGTCTGTGAGTTTATTTCTGTTTTGTAAATAAGTTCATTTGTATCTCTTTTTAGATTCCACATATAAGTGATATCATATGGTAGTTGTCTTTCTGTGTCTGACTTACTTCACTTAACATGATAATCTCTAGGTCCATCCATGTTGCTGCAAATGGCGTTATTTCATTCTTTTTATGACTAAATAATATTCTTCTAAATAAAGGGTGTCTTTGTGCAGATATAATCACTCATAAAGCGATTTTTGGCTATTGTTTCAATATAAGTCTGAATGACCCTGAGGTGAATAAACGGGTAAACATTTCAGCATCGAGTGTTTTCTTATTTAAACTGATGATTTTAAACCTCTGTTTGCTGAAAAGGCAAGAAAGATGAAGTATGAAGAAGAGTACACGTACACCTAGCTGAACCTGTTTCTTTGCTGTTACGTATGTGTAACTAAGAAGCAAGAACTCAGATAAATGAATTGCAGTCTTTAGGGCATGCTCCGGAAAAGCCAAAACGGCATTTCTCTTTTGTCAGGACTGGAAATACACAAATAGATTGCCCAATTAAGGAAAGTTTGACTGAAGGTGAGGAAGATTTCCAGCTCAACAAGTTTAATAGGCTACATGGGAGCAGGGCAGAGGCTGGGTGGGGGGCAAGGGACTGCTTCATTCTAGGTATTATTGGGTAGCTGCCAAAGACAGTTAATAAAATAAAATAGCTCAGGCGTCTAATGCCATGAGGTACCAGATTGACGTGATGCTGATTCGGCTCACAGTTTAGTTACAGCAAACTAATTACCATACGCCTAACTTCTAGTTATATATAAGGGGCCATTTGCGCAGCATCTAGTACTTTCCACATTATCTCACCCTGGAATCTGCAAATTAATAGAGGTGATATGTTATTACAGAAAAACATTGAATCTGACGATGATCTCAGACACTGAAGGAACCAGCTGTCCCACAGCACCCGTGATCTTTCATGCTTCTTGGGAACTGGTGTTCTTATACTTCCACTGCCATTAGTTTTTCCTGGTGAGCTTTTGCCCCGCTGGCCCTACTTATGTGGCGCAGCAGCCCACAAATCGGACGTCCTAGCATAACGCTCCATGCCCTCTGCCAGGGGTCTCTGCTACCAGCACACTTTCCTGGTGAGAATCTACCCTGCTTCGCCTCTTGACTGTATCAGTCTCTGCCAATTGCTCTTGTGAAAAGAACTCCTCTCTAAAGCACGCAGTTTGTTTGGCTTTTACACAATGGTCTAGTCACAAACTCTCTGTGACAGCTCCACCTTGAGTATCCCCTGTGGGAATTCAGAAGAGCTATGGTTACATTTGGACTCTCTTTAACTACAACATTCTTTTGGCTTTTACACTCAAACCTGGTATAAACAGTGATTCTGTACTTGCTGAGTAGAGTTTTCTTGTCCGTTTCTGTTGTCAGCTCAGAGGAAACATGGGATATGGGCCCACAAGTAAGATCATCATGATGATAATGGATAACCTGTATTCCAGGCTTACTGTGCTAAGCGATTTATAATGTGGTGTCCCATTTATTCCTCCACAACCACTCTATGGGGTGGCTAATATTATTCCCATGTTATGGTCAAGAAAACTGAGACTGAGAAAGATTATATTTTCTCCTAGACAAGTCATTTGTCCTTGAGTCATGTGGGAGAATCCTGGAAGAGAGGACCAGGCATTATGTGTGTGCACACACACACACACACACACACACACACACACATCCCGTAGTCTAGCTTTGCTCCCAATCAGACATGGCATCAGTGCTTGTAAGGGCGTCTTTGCTCTGCTTAGGGCACCAAAGTCTCTCCAAGAGACAGCTTTTTCTTGATGCCTCACCTGGTGGTGGGCGGCACTAATGAGCAGTTTTGCTCAGGCCAATTCTCCACCACAGGAAAGGAACTTTGCCTCTATCCCAACCACCTAAGGACCACTCTCCAAAAGGGAGGCCAAGGCAGTTCCCTAAAAGGCAGGGCATGCTGGATGCCTCTTTGGACAGGATGGAAGACATATTTCCCATCTTATTCTTCTTTTATGTGGAAGTTTGATCTAAGGTTTTGCTTACAGGCGGCGCCGTAGCACTGGTGTGTAGGTGAAACTTCCTTAAGAGGACAGCCTCCTTTGTCAGTAAATGCTTCCCTTCACCCACTTGACATATAAGATGGACCCTCCTTACCAAATTCCTCTCTGTAGTAAATGGTGTTGTGAGGTTCTAGTCTAGATTTAATACATTTCCAAAGTAGTCACTCCCCCACCCAAAGTCAGGAAAACTGGACAAGTAGCCATTTTTACGATACTATTTTGAGAACTCAAAACTAAAAATCGAATACAGAATAAATAGAAATTCCAAAATGACAAACATTTCAGCATGCCTTTCTAAAATGATGTTAAAGAGAGCTCTTCCTTCTAAAAGCAAATGAGTTCTGAAGACACAGGGTGCGTTGAAATTTTCCTGTTCTCCGGAAGGGTTTTGGAATTCTGCTTGATTGTCAGAGGTAGCTGGGATATTGTTTAGAAAGTGAGATAATCCAGTACCAAAAAAGGGTCTGTTTAGAATTATCTCAGTGTCTGCTGAATTCTCGTTAGCTTCAATGATAAGAGAGATGAACTGGGCAAAAAGAGCTTCCTTCGAAGACCCCTTTCTTGAAAGCTGAATCACTTTATTTTAGAGAGGAGCTGGAATGATAGGAATTCTATTACCTAAATTTCCTCTATTGAACCTCTCTTTAAGACATATTCTGGAAAATATTAAGATTATCTAATTATTTGTTAAAATCAAATTTAGTTATAGCTTTTGGAGGAACTTCCTTATGATATGACCTTATACCTGTTTACTGCTTAGTCAGTGGGTTGCAAGGTGCGAACAGAAAATCAGAATGGAGACAGTATTGCTAAGAGAGCCCTCTAAAGTAGAGCCTGCAGGCCATTGAGGAAGTGTGACTTATGCACATCTCAGTACAAATGGAATCTGACATTTTGACCACCTATTGTCTTAATGCAGACATCCAGAACATCTACCTAGTGTTCCAGAAACTCAAGATACTTATCAGACCCTTACCCTAAAATAACTCATGACAGTCTACCCGTTAAGGACAAATATTCCCTTTCTTGTGACAAAAAACCGCCTCCATGGCTTTTTTCTTTAGAAGCCCCTGACTCTTTCTCTTCAGAATACTCTTTCAGTTTTACCTGAATCAGTGTCTCCCAAACTGCAGTTATTAAGACCCAAATAAACTCTTTTCTTATTTGCCACCTTTATGTTTCTTGGTCAACATTAAATAGTGTCAGACAAATGGGATACAAAGTGACCTACACCATGCCCTCCACCACCATCACAGATTCAAGTAAGGTACCTACAAGAGTCCATCGTACTCTATTGTCCCCAGGGTGGTCCCAGGTCATGGCGGTGAGTCCTGCTGTACCCAAAACTCCTGTCTTGGTAGAGGTTCTAGTTTATTGGAGTGCCTCTATTGCAAGCTTCTGTTCTGGTGAGTAATTACTCTTAGAATAATGGGAGGTTTACTCTTTAAGGGTAAGGTTACAGAGCAGCATCCTTCTGGAACTTCTGATGGTTTTATGTACGAGAACTATGGGCCCTCCTCCCGCAAATATTTGTCTTGCTGGGCTATGATTACCTGGAATGATTTACAGTTAAATTGGCGACTTGGGGCTCCTTTGAAATTCCAAAATTAGTCTATTTGTGTAGTCAATTAGCAAAAGGTTGCAAGAAAACAAGAATTGGAAGTATATGTCAATTGGTATTTTGAGGCCTCCAAACATAATAATTAATCCACTATTGCTTCCTTAGAGAAACTAACTTAAAATTATCTCAAAGGATTTCCAAACTGGAAAAATCCTCTGGGGCTTCTGAGAGCTCTCTCTCCAGCCCCCTCTCCTCCTCCTCCATCTTTCTCTGAACCTCCTTTTTATAAAATGGAGATTGAGAGCTTCCCTGGTGGCGCAGTGGTTGAGAGTCCGCCTGCCGATGCAGGGAACGCGGGTTCGTGCACCGGTCCCCGAAGATCCCACATGCCGCGGAGCGGCTGGGCCCGTGAGCCATGGCCGCTGAGCCTGCGCGTCGGAGCCTGTGCACCACAACGGGAGGGGCCACAGCAGTGAGAGACCCAAGTACCGAAAAAAAAAAAAAAAAATGGAGATTGAGTTCCTGCAGAAGGCTAGCCATGCTGCCTCCACCTCTCACCCCCCGTAATGACAGCATCTTCTAAAACCACGTGTGATGTAGTTGGATGGGTGGATTAGCCTATGATGGCATTGAAGTTATATCTCACAAATCTTTGCAAAACTGGAAATACAGCCCTACAGGCAGTTCAAATGCCACCCATTCCTTTTCATCGATCCCCAGACCTCCCTTATTTATTTCAAAACTATTGTAACCTCTCTGGGAACTCTTATCTAGACCATCTTCAATTCCTAAGACTGAAAAAAAAAAAAAGGGAGGAAAAGAAGCCTTTTTAAACACAAAATGCTAAAAGGACTCTCTTGCCCAAACAGCTTCCTTAAATTTCTTGTCAAGGGCCAATACAGATCTTAAAAGTCTTCTCCAAAAATAGTAAGACTTTAGCTACTTGAGTGAGTAGACTTAATTTATTCCGATTGTTATTATAAGCTGATGAGTTTTATATTATACCTGATTCATGACGAAAGTTTTAAAATGAAAACTATGACATCTTTATGCCTACCTGTATGCATGTATATCTATGTATGTACATTATAGATATGGTATTTTTAACCTCTGGATGGCATTGCCAAAATTAATTTGTGAAAGAACTTTATTTAATTGGCTTAAAAAAGCAAGTGCCTATATAAAACTCTCAGAAATGTAATAGAAACTAACCCAAATGAATTTCAGATTCATGTCACCTGGGAAAATATTTGGTGTTAAAGCCACTTTAAGTTTGTTGGTTTAATTAATACAAATATGTCTTCAGAATTATCAACATTAAGTATAATACTTTTATTGTACCTAGGTTTACTAAAAGTCAAATAAGTTTACATTATCTGTAATAAAATTTGCAAGAAAAATAACTTGGTATGATGAATTATCATAGGCAAATTAAATGTAAATGGGATAAGAGTTTTAGGTGAACTCTTTAACAATAATTATGCTTATCGTATGTCTACTTAAAAATAGTTCCCCAAATCTTTTTGGTAACTTGAAACTTCAGAGTTTTGTTAAGTTAAATGATGGGAATTCTTTGAATGTCTAGGTCATTTCCAAATAAGATAAAATACTGAAATATTAATTACTAAACAAGTCTAAGTTTACCTACTTTTGACCTCTTATTACAGAAAGACTAAATGTGCCTGGGTCTATTAGTTAATATGTATACCTTGTATGTTATTGAAAGATTGTATTATGAAGTAGCATATGGTTCTAAAAATTATAAAATGCGTTTGTAAATTCACCAAGCTCCAAAATGTTAATACAGTTCACAATTGTTTACTCCTTTATTTTCACTAAAAAATTAAGATTTCAAAGAATTAAGAATCCAAATTAATATATGTAATTAAAACTACTAGAATTAATAAGAAAAACCTTCCATACAAGGAAATTTTTTTAAAGGTATAAGGAATGGAAATGCATTTTGTTAAGGGAAAAGAAAGTGAATTTGTCCCAAAGCTGGTAATTTCTAAATGGGAAAGAAAACAAGGGACAAATAAAATGGCCATAGAAGTTGTAAAAGATTTGTTAAAAAAAAAAAAAGGAATCTTTAGAAATGAATTTTATGTGTCGTCAGAACTTGCTAAAATTGGAATAAATTTAATTAAGCAAATGAGTTTTAAAATCAAAAGTAAGCTGGTACAAAATTTAAATTTGGTTTTTCTCTCTGTTTTTTTCTATTGGCCTGCTTTTGATAATAAAAGATTATGAAAGGTTTTGTTTGTTTGTTTTGTCTTTTGTTTTGTTTGCCTTCAAGTAATCCATCTTAAAAAAAAAAAAAGAAACAACAGAGGTTTTATGTCTTGTCAAGTTAATCTCTTATGTTCTATGTTCTTTATCACGTCTTTGAATACTTAAGTAAACCTTGTCCTCTTGATATTAAAAGAGCTAAGATTTCCTCAGAACTGTATTTTGCACTTTCTGTATTTGCCTATGAGGTCTTTAATTGTTATTTTGGTTAAAAGGATTACTAAGCATTGTTTCACAGTGATCTATGATCCTATTTGCCCAAGTGTTTAAAAAACTTTTGATATTTTTGACAAACGTCCCCAAATCAAATTCTAAATGAAGTCTTTTTGACTTAGAACTAACTTTGAAATATGAGATGTTTCAGAGGGCTCTTGAAATATCTCAAAGATTGCTCTCTCAGAGGCACGGACATATATACACTACCAAATGTAAGGTAGATAGCTAGTGGGAAGCAGCCGCATAGCACAGGGATATCTGCTAGGTGCTTTGTGACTGCCTGGAGGGGTAGGATAGGGAGGGTGGGAGGGAGGGAGATGCAAGAGAGAAGAGATATGGGAACATATGTATATGTATAACTGACTCACTTTGTTATAAAGCAGAAACTAACGCACCATTGTGAAGCAATTATACCCCAATAAAGATGTTAAAAAAAAAAAAAAGATTGCTCTCTCTTTATGGAAAGGGAGATTTTAAGCTAATTAGGCTTATTTGATATGTTAAATTACATGAGAAGCATTGTCAAATAAGAAATATTACTAAGCCTTCTTTATGTTGTGTCTGTAAAGGTATATGTTATAAGTGTTTCAGAAACTATGTGAAATTCCTAAAAGTCTGATATGTCCTGGTATAATATTAGTCATAATTCTAGTTATTATTTTTAAATGTTGTATGCCATAGAAATAATCAAATTTTCTTGTTAATTGCATTGTAACCAGATCTTTAACCATGCCATTTTAGGTCTTTTAGCATTTGTAGGCAGTTGTTATTTTACTCTGATGTTTTTGCAAAACTGCTTCATCTTCAAGAAAATTCATAGAAAGGATTTTTTGACAAATAACAGGTTTCTGACAACTTTTGGATCATACCACTGAAATGGGTAAAAAATTATAGATGCCTAATGGAAAAACTAATGGCTTCATAAAACTGCTAACAAAAGGTCAAGGTCAAGAACTAATTATAATGACTTTGTTTGAAACATTGCTGGCTCTTTTATGTTTTGCTTTTCCAGATTTAAGGAAACTTTTTCTCTCAAACTATCTATGATTTGCAGTGATTTGATAAAGTAAATGAAGATGAAACATTTATCTCTTTCTCCGTACCTGATCCCTCCAGAATTCAGAAACTCTTAGTAAGTATTCTTATTTTCATGGCAATATAGTTATTTGCATAAGTTCAATAGGAATCCATTCTCCGTATAACAGGACATGATTAGAAACGTTGGCTATATTACCAAGGCTTTGACTTTGAGTATACATAAACTCAGATATGATCATGCGGCTTGAAGGAACTAAGATTGACTTTATGGAGCCAATAAAGCCCCTTGGAAAAGCAGCCTGGTACCTTGCCTGCAAGATTCCCAGCATCCTAACCAGGTGAATAAGGATGCTCATTTCCTGGCAGGTACAGGAACCTCAAGATATTTGGAGTACCTCAAGAAGAGAGTAATTCACCCAAGTCTATAGGTATTGCAGACAAAGTCTGATGGAAAGTACTTGGACTGGTTTTCCTGGCCTCAAGAGACTATTAAAAATTCAAGCTAAGATTCTTTAAGAAAAGTTCCAACAAAGCAGATTTAAAAGAGCCTATAAGATCAATCGCTGTCCTTATTACACTTATGTAAATAATCAGGCCAAGTTTATTGAAAACAAACTTATTTTGGAAGCAAATAAGCCTTAATTTGACTACTTTTGGTAGAAATTAGGGTTAGTTTTCAGAGAAAACTTATGTTTCAGTAATATACATTTGTGGGTGTTAGATTTTAGTGCTGTTAATTGTCTTTGAGATTTTGGTATTTACCTGTAAACTGAACCAGGTCCTAAATCCTTCTAGTTTCCTCCAATATGTGGCTATGACTCTCCATACTAATGTTTCCAGTTTTTCTCCTTAGAATCATTGAGAACTAAAATTGCCCTTTTCCTGAAGCCATGCAAACTAAAATTGGACAACTTGATAAAAACCTCAGAGAAATCACTGTAACTGCTCATGTATAGACAATCCTCATGACTGTTGCTGTATGAGAAATTCAGAGAGTTTACCTAAATACCCGATGACATCATCAGAGACATTTCAAACTGCAAAAGATGCTTTGAACCTGACATTTAGAAATCTTTTTCAGTTGGCTCCCCTCTGGACTTGGTGCCTTATGGAGATCTGGATTGCAACTAATTATACTAATCATAATTCTAACTTGTTCACTCTTTGTTGTTTTTAAAATGTTGATACTTTGTATTTCTTGTTGTTGTACTAAGATGCCTTCCACAGGAATAATGATAGCTCAATGTCTGGAGGTGATTAACCACTCCTATAAGATTCCTCCTAATGAAGAATCATGAACTTCTCCTATTTTGAATGCTGTCTAAGACTCACCTCCTAGATGGCTCCTTGTTGTTCAAATGTGGCCATAAAGTCTCTAACAGCATACCTCTCACACAACCACCTTTTTCTCTCCTCCGTGGGATATGACTCTCTGGGAATGAGACTTCTCAGTGCTGGGAAGTAGATGCCGATGCCAAATAACCAAATGGTTGATCATCAATGCTTTCTAAAGAAAGATCTTAATCAAAAGGGGGAAATGTGAAAGGAAAATAAAAATGGAGTCAGTATTGCTAAGAGAGCTCTCTAATATGTGGCTGGGAGACCACTGAGGACATGTGACTTATGCATATCTTAGCCTGGGTGGAACCTGATTTTGAACACTTATTGTCTTAACATAGGCATCCAAAACAATGTTCCAAAAACTCAAGATACTTATCAGACCCTTACCCTAAATAACTCATAATAGCCTATCCCTTAAAGAGAAATATTTCCTTTCTGTGTCAGAGTACAGCCTCATGGCTTTTACCTTTATAATCCCCTCACTCTTACTCTTCCCTAGAATATGCTTTAAGTTTTATCCAAATCTGTGTCTCCCAAATTGCAATTCTTAAGATCCCCAATAAACTGTTTTATTTGTAGCCTTCTGTGTTTGTTGGTCGACAGAGGGAAGCATAGCCAAGGACTGCAGTTCATTAATGCATTGTTCCATTAAATAATGGATGATGTTATAGATAATAGTCTGCCTAATATGATTTGGTCTTGAGTTAATTGATATTGAGTCATATTTTAGCTTTAAGTTCTGCTGTGTCCCTATATTGGTGTGAAACTGTCCATTATCTCCAGAGGCGATCCTTAAATTTGAAGGAATTATTGGTCTGGAGTTGGAAGCAGGCAGGTTAAAAGTTCAGCAAAGGCTTAACCAGGAGAAAAGGACAATTTGTATGCCTGGTTAGGATATGGATTGGTGATTCTTATACCATACCTAAAAGTAAGTGAAGTAGAATAAAATGGGTCACAGAAATTGTTGAACCAAGTGAATCCCATCCATGACTTCTTAATCAGTCCTGAATATGTATTATTTTCAGAAAAAAATCTTCCTTTTATGTTTCTAAAGAGTGAAATTTAAAGGATGAGGCACAGAATAAAAGGTGAAATAGTATAGACAAATTAAACTAGGGCAAAGTAAGTCCCTTCACCTATGGTAGTGGTTTTCAAACTTTAGTATGCATCAGAATTCTCTAGGGAGCTTAGTGAGTATGCAGAATCCTGACCATACACATGGCTTAATAGATCTTGGGAGGACTCAGAAATTTACATTTTTAAAAGACACCCAACTATTCTCATTCAGGTAGTCCAGAGATCATACTTTGAAAGACAATTAAGCCATACAAGGAGAGATTAATGTTGGCAGATGCTAATACAGCATTTCTTCAGGTAGTGAAACCTCATAGTGGTTGGGCAGACAAGCCTGAACAGAGAAACTTTGGAACCCATTTTTGGGCTGGGGCTTGCACATTGTTTCATTCCTTCTGGGTTATAAAAACTACATTCAGGAAAAGGTAAGGAGCAACAACAACGCTCTACATACACACACACATCTATGGTTTCTAGACTTATTAATATCTTCTACAAATATATTCTGAGATGCTTATTTCATCATTAGTAAAGCCTTTCTTTAGTCATGTCCATGAATAAACCTTTGACCTTTCTTACTTTCTTCCCATCCAGATTGTGTAGAACACTCCAGACTCCAACCAGCCCTGACAAAGGACCTTCAGTTGAGCCTTACACTGCTCCAAGATTGAGTGAAGCTGCTGGCTTTTTTGCCCTTTCTCTACACCTACCTCTCTGCTTTGACAAGACTCCCCTATCCAGGTGCTTCGAGGTAGACTCCACCTATAATCTCTGACCTGGCCCATTTCATGACCCCATTTTTTTGAGATTAGCAGGGTGCAAGCAGATTTAGATTCCTACCTCAAACCAGCAGAATTTAATATTTAAATCACCTTCCATTCATTCAATAACATTTGAGTGCTACTCGATATTTGAGCACCTACTATGTACCAGGCATTGTTCTAAGCACTTGGGATACATCAGTGAACACACTTGAAAGATCCCTGACCTTGCAAAGCTTATATTCCAGCAGGGGAGACAGTCAACAAACAATAAACATTATTAAGGCAGTAATTGCTATGAGAAAATGGAAAAGTAGAGCAAGGGATGTATGTGTGTGTGTGTGTGTGTGTGTGTGTGTGTGTGTGTGTGTAAGTTGCGGTATTACACAGAATGGTCAGGGTAAGGCTTATTAAGAAAGTGAGAACTGTGCAAGGATTGAAAGGATGGGAGTGAGTTAGCCAGAGGATATTTGTGGGAAGAGCTACAAAGAGCAAAGACCCTATGACAGAGATGTGACTTGCAGGCTCAAAGAGCAGTCAGGAAGCCAGTGTAGCTGGAACAGATTGAACAAACAATATAATAGAAGGAGATAAAATAAGAGGTAATAATGGAGAAAGTCAGCAATAACTTCAACATTTTTGTCTGATCTACTAGGAGATGGGAGTTGATATCAACTGAGGGAGGGAGGGCGGGCTGTGGATGGAACAAGTTTAGGGAATAAGGGGAAATCAAGCAGTTTGTTTTGTAAATGCCAGACATCCAAGTAGAGATGTTGGGTAGACACTTGAGTATATGAGCTTGGAATTCAAGAGAGATATAAAATATGGGAATCATCAACATATAGATTTTATTTAAAGACATGGGACTGCTTGAGGTTATCAAGATGTAAATGAAGAAGAGGTTCAAACTCTGATCCCTGGGGTACTCCAAAATTAAGAGGATAAGTTAAGAGAAGCAAACAGCAAAAGAAACTGAGAAGAAGCAATGAGAGAGGTAGTATGAAAACTATGAGAACGTGTTATGCTGGAGAGTATTAGGGAGAAGGAGACAAGTCAGGCGGCTGACAGGTTAAGGTCTGAGGTTTGACCATTGGGATTAATATTGGTGACCCTGACAAAAGCAATTTTGGTGGAGTAATGGAGGTAAAGCCTGACTGAAGCAGGTTCAAGTGGAATAAAAGGAAAGTAATTGGGGACAGTAAATATAGACAATTATTTCTAAGAATCTTGATACAAATGGAAAGGAAAAGACGCAGTTGCTAATGAGGAGTTAAGAGAGGTGTTTTGTTTTGTTTAAATTTTTATTGGAATATAGTTGATTTACAATGTTGTGTTAGCTTCTATCCACTCCTATTTTTTTAAGATTCTTTTCCCATATAGGCCATTACAGGGTATCGAGTAGAGTTCCGTGTGCCATACAGCAGGTTCTTATTAGTTATCTATATTATATATAGTAGTGTATATAAGTCAGTCCCAATCTCCCAATTTATCCCTCCCACCCCTTACCCCCTGGTGACCATAAGTTTGTTTTCTACATTCATGACTCTACTTCTGTTTTGTAATTTGTACCTTTTTTTAAAGATTCCATATAAAAGCAACATCATATGATACTTGTCTTTCTGTGTCTGACTTACTTCACTCAGTATGACAATCTTTACATCCATCCATGTTGCTGCAAATGGCATTATTTCATTCCTTTTTATGGCTGAGTAGTATTCCATTGTATATATGTACCACATCTTCTTTATCCATTCCTCTGTTGATGGACATTTAGGTTGCTTCCATGTCCTGGCTACTGTAAATATTGCTGCAATGAACAATGGGGTGCACGTATCTTTTCTTTTTTAAAAACATTTTTTATTTTATTTTTTTAATTTTTGGCTGCCTTGGGTCTTTGTTGCTGTGCACGGGGCTTTCTCTGGTTGCGGCGAGCAGGGGCTACTCTTCATTGCGGTGTGCGGGCTTCTCATTGCAGTGGCTTCTCTTGTTGTGGAGCATGGGCTCTAGGCATGCAGACTTAGTAGTTGTGGCACACAAGCTCTAGAGCGGAGGCTCAGTAGTTGTGGCACAGGGGCTTAGTTGTTCGGCGGCATGTGGGATCTTCCTGGGCCAGGGCTCGAACCTGTGTCCCCTGCATTGGCAGGCAAATTCTTAACCATTGTGCCACCAGGGAAGCCCTGCATGTATCTTTTCAAAGGATGTTTTTCTCTGGGTATATGCCCAGGAATGGGATTGCTGGGTCATATGGTAGTTCTATTTTTAGTTCTTTTAAGGAATCTCCATAAGAGAGGTGTTTTTATGGCTGATTTGGAAATGGTAGAGATATAAACATGCCTGTATGACTCATGAGAATGACCCAACAAAGAGAAAGAAGATCAATACTACGGGAGAGACAAAGGAAAACTGCTAGAGCAATGTCCTTGATTAGATGAGAGAGTGGAGGTCCCGTCCACAAGTACAGAGACTGGCTTTGTAGAGAGTACAGATGGTTCACCTGTGGTAACAGGCAGGAAAGCTGAGCATATGGGAGATGAGGCTGATTGGTGGGTACATGAGATGGTGTGATGAAGTTTAGGGAAGTTCTCTTCTGATGCTTCAATTTTCTCAGTGAAGCAGGAAATAAAGTCATCTCTTGAGATTAGAGAGGAGGATGAGGTTTTGGGCTTTCAGAAGAGAAAATGTGTGAAAAAGTTGTTTGAGAGTGGGAGAATGAGGGAACTTGTTATAAATGGTATGCTCATCTGTGGCCAGTAGGGGCCCAGTTGTGGTTCCTGGTCATAAATTTAACGTGCAACTTGTCAAGAGTGTGTGGTTTTTCTCCAGTCGTATTGAGCTACATATACAGGTGCAGGCACAGAGTAGGTTTTCAGTTGGATTTAACCTAGGGAGAAAAGTGAAGTGACTCTCAAGAGGAGTTGATTGAAGACAGTTTAACGGAGGGACAGTCTTCCAGGGTGTGGGCAACGTTAAGAGAACCAACAAGGATAATGAGGCATCCTAGGGTTATAGCAGCAGCAGGGAGCCATTGCTTCCCCAAGGCTGAAAGGGCAAGAGGAGGCGTGGTCATCAGAACCCCGTGAGTGGTACAGCTGCAGGAAAAGAGCTTGTCAATCTGGAACTGTGGCCTTAGAGAAACTCAGCCAATGCTGAGCTGCAGACTGACAGGAAGGGAGCAGGGAATTAATATCCCTACCTCTCTTTCTCCTGCCCTCCACTCTCTTGCCAGTGCCTCTCATTGCCTCTCATTGCTAACTGGTAGCTAAAGGGTAAGGAAGCCATGCTGAAGCATCTATAAAGGGCAGCTCTTAGTGCACAGAGCAGAGGGAAGAAGGATGGAGAGTAGATCAGGGAAGGATATGCGGCCAGACCAGAGTTGTGCTTTTGCTAGATGAGTGCACTGAAGTAAGAAAGAGCGAGTAAGTCAAACCAATACACAAGAGAGTCATTATAATTGTTGCCTGTGGGACTCAAATGGGTAAAGAAGGGAGAGAGGACATGAAGGGCATGAGGGACAGTGAGAAAACAAAGCAATCGCCATCTGGTGAGGGTGAAAGATACCTGCCACTCAGGTAACAGAAGGAGTGATGATAGGAGGTAAAGGTAGGAGGCGGTGGTCAAATAGTGGGATGCATGGAATTGAGATTATGGAGGAGTTGCAGTTATTGATAATGACAAGCTATAATGATGTGAGTGAGTGGCTGGGGTAGGGTGAAAAACAAAATCATTGAAGGTGGGGAGGTCAAGTGACTAAGAGGCCAGATCCCCTGGGCTCAGGAGCTCTTCCCAGACCACCACTTAGTGTTATCACTAAGCTGGGCCTCCTGTTGCTCCGCCCACTTGAGCCTCAATTGATGGCACTGGCTTATGCCTCATCCTGGTTCCTAAGTTCCAGTCAGTACCCTGGTTACTACTCTGGTCCCCTCTAGAACTAGAGACTTGCCCTAGAGTCCAGTACAGTTGACTGAGGCACTACTATCTTTGGAGAAGTTTCCTGGCTGATGTCTATGGCTGTCCTAACCTGGGAATCACTTCTAATTACCTGTTGCAGAGTTTCATCACTAGAAGGTCCCTGGCCACTTTCCCCTTGGACCCTGTAGCTTTGACAGATGGCTGATCATGACTGAAGCTGGTGTGACACTCCCTCCCCTCTCCACATCTTCAGAGTCAGCCTTGGCAGCTGGGTGGATTCCCCCAAGAGCCTATCCTCAAGTAGAATTCTCTCTACCTCCCTACCTGTCATTATGCCTGAGTCAGAGGACCGAGCTGTGAAAGTATCAACACTACTGAAGGGAGGATCTATAGATGGATACAGTAAAAGTGACAGGTACTAGTCACATAAGCAGCCTTTTCAAAAGTAATCCTATGTCCAGCTCCAAATTTGCATATCTAGAGTTGCCTTCATAAATATTTTCTTTCTGATTCATAGCTAAAGACTAAGCACTTTGTTAACTTTTCTGGCAAAGGAGAATCATGAGTTAAATATAAAGCTCATGATATAAAGCAGAAATGGCTTTCAAAACATACTGTAATTCTTTTAGAGCTAGAATTATTAGCTCTTTTAGAGCTGAATTTGAAAAGAGAAAAGAATGTCAGTGATACTTTGATACTTTGACAATGCTGGGAATGAGGTGCTTCTTCTACCTGACATAATGAAATAAGGAGTCTGTAGTCTGCTAAGAATCAGTTAAGAGTGGAGACTAAGAAAAATACTCAGTTTATAATAGTGACAAAAACTATAAAATTCTTAGGGATAAATTTTAAAAGGAAGGTATAAAACCTATATGAAGTGACTATAAAATCTTTCTGAAAGATGTAAAATGGAATCTACATAAATTGAGAGATAGTTTTGTTTTGGATGGGAGAAAGACTCAATATTTTAAAGTCTATTATTCCCAAATAAATAAGATGAAGGTACTGCCATTCCAACCTGACTTGCAGCAGGAAAAACCTGGGAAAATTTATTTTAGAATCAAGATACAAGATTAAATATCTGAAAGTAACTAAAATTTTTAAAAGAAGGGTTGAGAGGGGCTTGCCTTACCAATTATGAAAGCATGAAATGACTGTGACTATAGTCGTTAGCACTATGTTGTGTAACTGAAATTTGCTGAGAGTAGAATTTAACTGTTCACCCTCACATGCACAAAAGGTGATGGGGTGTTCATTAACTAGATGGGAGGAATCCTTCCACAATGTATATATATGTCAACTCATCACGATATTACACTTCAACTATCTTATGATTTTATTTGTCTATTATACCTCAGTAAAGTTGAAAAAAGAAAATGCAGTAAGTAAATTGAAAACATTTTGAAGACAAAAAATAACAATAAAAAAATAAGACAACTGTAATTCAGGTGGTTTTAGCACAGGACTAGAAAAACTGACAGGAAGAATAGAAAGCCCAGAAACAGATCAAGATCTACTTGAGAACTTAATAAATAAATGGACAAAGAATGGTTTGTATAATAAATGGTGCTGACTTAATTATCCATTCATCTTTAAGAAAAGTTGTACCCCTACCTCCCATATACACACAAATATACTTCACGTGGATTGAAGACCTTAAATATTATAAATAAAATAATAAACACATTCAATGAAATTTAAGAAGATATTTTTATTACTTGGTACTAAGAGAGAATTTCTTTATAAAGACTAGAAATACAGAAAAACCTAAAACCATACAGTAAAAAGAACTATATTTGACTGTCTGAAAGCAGAAAATAAAAGGCTTCAGTATATCCCAAAGTCCCAAAACAAACATGAGAGACTGGGAAAAAGTAAATATTTTATAACACATGTAATAAAATGTTCTTTTGTCCTTTTTACACAAACTGATTTTGAAAAAATCCTATTTAACAAGGAATAAAGAATATGAACAGGTATTTTATAGGAAAGGAAATGAAACTGCTAATAAATATATGAAAAAATGATCAATTTTATTAATAGTTTAGAAATTTAAAATAAAAACGAGATCCCATTTCTTGATTACCATTTGGCAAAACTTTAAAAGAGTCCCAGTATCCAGTTCTGGTAAAGATGCAGAAAAGGGGCAGATATGTATTATTTGTGGGTGCATGGATTATTACCAATAATTTAGAAAGTAATTTGGTAATTTCTATTAAAATTAAATAACCATAGACCTTTTGGCCCAGCAATCTCACTTCTGAGATTTTTATCCTAGAGAAATAATACACCAATTTTCAAAGACCTGCAGTCTTACATATTTATCGTAGCACTGTATGTACTGGTAAAAACTGTAAACATTTGTATGTCTATCAACAGGGGAAAAACTGAACAAAATTATTTCCCTGGTTTATCCATACCAGGAAATGCTACACAATTATTCATAGAATGAGTTAAATCTATAGGTACTGTGTGGGAGGGATATCCAAGACCTACTGTTAAGTGGGAAAAAAATAGGTTATATGCGTTGTGCTTACAGTACAATGTATACTATTCTAAGTTTTGGTTGTGTTTTAATTTAAGTCATTTAATCCCCCAGCAAGTCTACGGAGCGGCTCTCTTATTACTTCGATCTTATAAGGGCAAAGCCAGGCATCAAGATATTAAGTAACATGTCTGAGTTTGCAAAGCCGATACATTTGAACCCAGGCAATGTGATTTTAAAATTCCTGCCACCATGGTATAAGCACCGTACTGAAAGTTTTATTTCTGTTTAGTATTAGTCCGGTAGTCTAAAGACAAGTCAGCCCTACACCTATACAGATCTGTATGAGCATAAGGAAAAAAGGTTTTAATTGTGGCTGCCTCAGGGAGTGGGATCATAAGAGAAGATTATTAATCACTTCTTCATACATCGCTACCATGTTTGACTTGTGAGGAGGGGCTTATAATTTTTAAAATACCTATAAAGAAAAATATTTTAAATTAAGTTGAAAAAATTTGTAAAGGGGGAGGAAAACGAATCTGGGAACATGATATTGAACGCTGCATCTAATTATTACACTTTAAGGAAGAAGATGACTTAATGTAAACACACTAATTTATTCATTCACTCATTCAACAAATATTTATTGAACACCTACCCTGTTCCAATTGCTGGGGATACAGCCGTGAACTGTGAAATAGACATAGACCCTCACCTCATGGAATTACATTCCAGATAGGGATAGACAGATCATAAACAAATAAACAAGCAAAGTAAAGCATTTCAGTTGGAGACAAGAGTTCTACCAACAAAATCAAAGTAAGATAAGGGATATAGGGAGTGAGCCTATGAGTGTTAGGTGAGTTGCTATTTTTTTTAATAGAATGGTCAGAGAATGTCTGAGGGATAAGGTGACACTTCAGAAGAGACCTGAAGGCAAAGAGGATAACTGCCATGTGGATAACTATGGGAAGAGTGCAATAACAGAAGGAACAGCCAGTGCAAAGGCCCTGAGGTCAGAGCATGCTTGATATGTTTAAGGAACAAGAAGGCCAGATTGGGGTGAAGGTGGAGGGACAAAAAGATCATGAGAAGATCATGCAGAGAAGGGCTTTAGCTTTTTCTGAGAGTAATATGGGAAGCCATTGGAGGATTCTGAACAGTGACAATGATAGGATTTATGAACCTATGACTTGAAGAATATTTAGTTGGCCATTTCAGTTTGAAGGTAGTACAGTATTTGCCATTCACTCCGCATAACACACGAAAACACTGCAGTGTGTCCCCTGAGAGCATTATTTGAAAAGAGGACGTGGCCTGGAGAGTTTCCAGAGAAGTCTGAGCGGGTGACTGAGTGGAATTGTTGAGAGTGCTTGGAAATCCTGTCCTCATTTGCTTGGACCCTGCTGACAAAATGTGCTTTTCTGTGTGGTTTGTTTTGTGGTTACCCTATTCAAAGAAAAGAAACCTTGGAAAATCGATAAGGGCATTTTATTCCAGGAGTATTGTGTTTTGATTTTGAGTGAGGGGAAAATGTCCCCAGGATTTAGCTAGGGCCTGACGCCCCTCCCACACAAAGAACAAAAAAACAAAACAAGACCCCCAGGACTGTGATTTGTCAGGAAGCTCTAGAAGCTCAGATCATTTATTTTACACAGTGTGGCCTGAGGCAAACTTAGTGTTGAAGGTCGAGCTCCCCAGAAGCAAATTCGGAGACAGAATTTGTGTAAAAGTGCTTTATTAAGAAGTGTTCCTATGAAGAACCCTCAGGGGGTCAGGGAGTGGGCCTGGGAAGGGAAGGAGCCAGGCAAGGAATTGTGCAGGATCAGATCACGAATGTCTGAAGGAAAACTGCACACCTCCACGCCACGCATCTCATCCCGCAAGGTTACCAAGCTGTTATACGTCACCCCTGTCGGTCACTGGTCACGTGCTGTGTGAAGTGGAGCAATGCTAAATTCTTAGGCATATGGATCACAGAGTGGGCTCCACCGAAAATCTCTAAGAGACAAGATCCAGGAGTAAGGACATTGTTTGCCAAAGGGGTCTTCGAAAACTACGAATGAAAAGTAGATTTCACACTTTCCTTCGTGCTCTTCCAAACCATCACGCTTTTCAACAGGAAAATACACCTTTACTACAAATATAAACTTCCATGTTTGAAAAGTGCTTCCCCAGGTAAGCAGGTAAGCTGCTTCCCCAGGTGGAAAAGACTGCTTCTAAACAACTTAGAAGAGCCATCTTTTCAACAGGTAGGGACAGTACATACTACTTCCTCTGATGCCCAATTTCCAAGCCTTGAGTCAGTCGTACAGACCTAGGTTTTTTTTTTTTTAATTGGAGTATAGTTGCTTTACAGTATTGTGCTAATTTATACTGTACAGCAAAGTGAATCAGCTATATGTATACATATATCCCCTCTTTTTGGATTTCCTTCTCATTTAGGTCACCACAGAGCACTGAGTAGAGTTCCCTGTGCTATACAGTAGGTTCTCATTAGTTATCTATTTTATATGTAGTATCAATAATGTATATATGTCAATCCCAATCTCCCAATTCATCCCCTCCCCCCCTTCCCCCTTGGTATCCACTCATTTGTTCTCTATGTCTGTGTCTCTATTTCTTCTTTGTAAATAAGATCGTCTATACCAGTTTTTTCAGATTCCACATATATGCGTTAATATACAATATTTGTTTTTCTTTTTGACTTACTTCACTCTGTATGACAGTCTCTAGGTCCATCCATGTCTCTACAAATGACCTAATTTTGTTCCTTTCTATGGCTGAGTAATATTCCATTGTATATATGTACTATATCTTCTTTATCCATTCCTCTGTTGATGGACATTTAGGTTGCTTCCATGACCTGGCTATTGTAAATGAACTTTGGGGTGCATGTATCTTTTTAAATTGTGGTTTTCTCAGGGTATATGGCCGGTAGTGGGATTGCTGGGTCGTATGGTAGTTCTATTTTTAGTTTTTTAAGGAATCTCCACACTGTTCTCCATAGTGGCTGTATCAATTTACATTCTCACCAACAATGCACGAGGGTTCCCTTTTCTCCACACCCTCTCCAGCATTTATTGTTTGTAGATATTTTGATGATGGCCATTCTGAACAGAGTGAGGTGATACCTCATTGTAGTTTTGATTTGCATTTCTCTAATAATTAGTGATGTTGAGCATCTTTCCATGTGTTTGTTGGCCATCTGTATGTCTCTGGAGAAATGTCTATTTAGGTCTTCACCCATTTTTGGATTGGGTTGTTTGTTTTTTTGACATTGAGCTGCATGTGCTGTTTATATATTTTGGAGATTAATCCTTCGTCAGTTGCTTCATTGGCAAATATTTTCTCCCATTCTGAGGGTTGTCTTTTCATCTTGTTTATGGTTTCCTTTGCTGCGCAAAAGCTTTTAAGTTTAATTAGGTCCCATTTGTTTATTTTTGTTTTTATTCTCATTACTCTGGGAGGTGGGTCAAAAAAAGATATTGCTGCGATTTATATCAAAGAGTGTTCTGCCTATGTTTTCCTCTAAGAGTTTTATGGTGTCTGGCTTTACATTTAGGTCTTTAATCCATTTTGAGTTTATTTTTATCATACAGACCTAGTGTGTTTCCAACTGCCTAAGGAAAAAGGCACCAGCTAGTGGTCAGGGACCCATCCTGCTCTCAGATGTGTTTCGTTTGGTCTGCATAATATGTTTAAAAATTGGACTTGCAATATTTGTCTGCAAAAAAAAAAAAAAGCATCAAAAATTTTGCCCACAAAAAAGTATCAAAAATTAATTTGTGTCCAGAGTGTTCATATTATGAATAAGAGGCTGAGAATCAAAGATAAAAAATAATCTTTGCTTTAGGGGAACAGTGAATATGGCAACATAAAATATCAAAAAAGTGGTAGGAATTTCACATCCTAGCACTTTCTTAATAAAGATAATAAGCTGAAGGTAATACACAGCCAATCTGAACTAAGTTAGTAAAACCAGTTTAAAGGGCATTTTGAGGAATTGGTTTTTTATCAGCATTTAAAAAGGAATGATAGAATAAGTTTGCTAAATTAAATACACAGCTTTTGAGGTTATATTTCTGCTGGGAAGAAATCATTTGCATCTCTAACAGACAAAAATCTATAAATTAACATTAAATGTGTGATATTTAAAGATTATAATCTGTAATATTTACATATTGTATATAAATATTACATATTTCATATGTAATTATGCAATTATCAATACATATTACAAATTACATATATAAATATATAATTACACATTACATTTAACTATCACAATATGTAATTACGTATGTTGTAATATTACAACTTACAGATTTATCACAAAATCTGGGACTTTAGTCAGTAGTACACAGCATATCAAACAGAAGTACTTCCTCTAGATGATTAAATAATCCATGGGTGGCACTGCTAAATAATGTCCCAGTTCAATACTGTGTCTTCTCCCTGTCTTATTTCTAAGTTTTGGGTAATTTTTAAAATATCTCTGGCTGTGCCACTAGAGATTATGATGGAATTGGCCTGAAGAAATACTCTGGCATGTTTTTTTTTTAAAGCTGTCTTAAATTCATAAAATATATAAAACCGACCCATCACCATTTTGGAACTAGCTGTGAAGAACCAAGCTGTCGTTGAACAAGAATCTACCAATTAAAATGTTCTGAGGCATAAGATGGAGAAATGTCTCTAATTTCTATCTGTGATTGGAGCTGGGCTAACTGGGAGCCTGAATATGGAAAATAGGGATTGGGGCTGGGTTTACTTGGGGGGTTGGTGTTAACATAAGGACTGTTCAAGAAAAGAGAAGAGATGAAGAAACAGCCCAAAGGACTGAAGAAACAGTAAAAAATGAGAGACAGGGATATGAATTGAGATGAAGAGACATGATGAGAATCTGGCAGTATGTTGTTCATTTATTTCTGTTACTTCTTGTGGGTTAGAAAAATTCACAGGCATGGAATTGATGGGCAAAAGTGAAGAGCATTTACAATATTAATAGATATTGCCAAAAAAATTGCAACAGTTTATACTCTCACCAGCTGCATATGAAACTGGCTGTTTCTTACATCCTTACCAGAACTATAATGGCAACAGTTTTAATCATTTCTGATATGAAAGTAAAATTTTAAAAGGTATATAAATGTTCTACATTAGATTTATTTACTTATGAGTTAGATGACTAGATTGAACATCGTTTCAAGTGTTTTATTTCTCTTTCTTGCAGCTCCTTTTTACATTTTTGTGGCCCATTTTTCTGTTGGGATTTAAATATTTTTCTTAGTGATTTTTAAAAGCTTTTGACTAGTTAAGGAGATGAGCTCTATGCTATGTAGCCAAGGACTGGGTAGGCAGAACTTTAAGATGCTTCTTTGTGAATACAGTTTAGTAACTTTCGAACAAGAAAGTCAGTGGAATGGCCTCTATAAAGTTCTAAATAGGAGTCAAACAGACAGGCATTTCCTCAAGGGAAGACTGTACCAGAAACATTTTTGTGGTTTAATGTGACTGTCCAAAGCCAAACATCGCTTGGGGTATTGAAACAATGACTGTTGGAAAGAGTCAGGCAAATTTGCAGAGGCATCACAAAGATAGTATTAATTCTCCTACCCAATACCTTCTGTTTTGAATTTTGCTACTTTTAGAACCTCTCCCATTGATTCCTCAAAGGGAAACTCACCATGAGGGACATCCGGAGTGAAGACCTGGCATCAATATCAGGTTTCAGTGCCCATGGGTGGGGGAAGGGGTGAGCGTTGGCTCTGATACAGTGTGCAGCTATAATTGGAGCCCTGCCTAAGCCAGACAGCCTGGAGGGCGTGAGTTGGGAACAAGCCTGTGGCAAACAGCTCTACCTTGCTTGGGTTCCCAAGGTGGCAGTCTCCATAGCACTGTGTGGATTAGTTGCCCTTCCTCCATGGTGGCTTCAGCCCTGGTGGAGTTGTGGACCTGTGAGGGCACCACTGTTAACAGTAGACACAGATTAACAAACTGTTCAGAGCCAGTGTTCAACAGTGACACCGTGTGGTAGCAACAGAAGCTGCACTGCAGTGGGAAGGAAGCCTGCTATGAACTGATTAAATTCACCAGTAAGTTTCTCTTTTGCCTGGAGTTTGGAAGCAAGCACTTCTGGAGCCAAATGCCTCGAGGGTTCTTGGACAATTTGGATGGGAGGGAGTATCAAGAAAGTGACATGGGGCATCCTGGTAATATGACCAAGGGAATACTTTGAATAATTTCGACCTCAAATTTGAGAGTCAGGTCATACCAGTTGTAACCCATGTGTAGCAAATGTTAGTTTTGTCTCTCATTTGGACTTTTGGGTTTTTTGCCCTTTGGCACTTTTGTAAGTCATAGGGAGTTGCACAGTTTTATAGATCGATTACTTCCTTTGTGACTTCTGTATTTTTGTACGAAGAAAGGCCTTCCCCTCTCTAAGATATTATATATATGAGATACAGATATACAGACAGTGATAGGAAAACTGTGAAAGGCTTTGAAATAGGTAAAAATGATTACTGGGTGCCCTTTCAGTGGAATACTACACAGCTCTTCAAGGTTACCTGGAAGGATACCTATGATAGAGTGGAAACCATTAGTTACCTAGTAAATGAACCACAGCCTTTCCATCTCATTATCAAATAGCCTCTTCTATTTCTCCTTGAAACTTGCCTGAGGCCCTGTTATAAGCTACAGGCCCAAATCTGGTTCTTTAGCAAAGACACACAGGCCCAGCGATTCGTGGAAAAGGAGTGTGCCAAGTGCATTAAACACTTCAAAGAATAGACTCCTGGGTACGAGCTTCTGAGCTGACATTACTTAGACAACTTTCAAGCTGTACCTGTGGAGTGAGTGTGGATTTACACGACCGCTTTTAGTCCAGAAGCAGACAACTTTATGAAAGCAGAGCATTAACCCAAGATCCAGCAGAGCAAAATTACAAGGAAGGGAAGGAGATGATGAGGGCAATCTTACTGTGGTTGTGTTGAGGCTGTTTTAATACTCTTATTTTCTGGATATATAAGGAGGCCATTTCTCTTTCTTCTTAAGCTGTCTTTAATCTACAACTCAGCGGACTCTGCTTTTGTAAAGTGAAGGTAAACTCATTCAGCCTCCCTCTGCCTCCAAATTAAAAAGCTCTGAGCTCCTTCACTTTTTCACAGCAATAGAGTTATTTGCATAGTTTCCTTTCTACCAGTATATAGTTGGAAAAATTGTGTATCAATTCCTTGTAATATCATGTTTGTGAATGATGCTCATTTAATCAAACACCTCTAAGGAACAAAGGTTGATTTTACTTATAAAGCCAATGCCTACAAAACCATCCCAGGAAAGCTGGCCTAGTACCATCCTTATAGATGGTAAGAAAGGGCACTTCCTGGAAGGGCAGGATCCTTAGCAAATTTGGGGGAACTCAAATGGAGAGGAATTCATCCAGATTTCTAGACAGCACAGGTGAAATACGGTGGGGTTTCTTGGGCTTGCTTTCCTAGCCTTGAGCTGGCAAATAACAGAGACTTTTAAAAGTGCAATTCTGTGCTCCAATAGCTGTTCAATACTGCATGTCTCCGGATTTGCAAAGCAAACCCAAGAAAGCCTATGTGGTTAATTAACACCTGCTGCACCCATGCAAATTATCAGGCCAAACCTAATGAGGCCAGCCTTCTGTTTTTAATAACCAAGAATAATCTTTGAGATTTTTATGGTCAAAAAGTAGAAAGTTATTAGGAAAATTGGAAAGCATTTGAAAATTTGAAAGGAGCAAAAAAATTATTGGGTTTACTACCTATGTAATACTAGTTGTCCCTTCTGAGTTATCTGATTCTAAATGAATATTGCTTTCTTTTTTTTTTTTGCCTTTGAGCTATTTTATAACCCGGTAAATTGTAGAAAACTGATAGAGACAGAAATGATTATTGCCCAGAGAAGCAAATGAATTCTGTCTGATGGAGATGTAATTGATTTCCCTCTGTGGAGAAGGCCAGCTTTTCATCTATTAGTAAATCCATTTCAGCATCCCTGATTGCTCATATATGTGTGTGTTCTTTGAATTCTCCTTTGAACCATTTTAAAACATCTTAATTGTTCCTTTATTAATAACGAACTAGGGTTTCCCTGGTGGCGCAGTGGTTAAGAACCCACCTGCCAATGCAGGGGACACGGGTTCGAGCCCTGGTCCGGGAAGATCCCACATGCTGCCAAGCAACTAAGCCCGTGCGCCACAACTACTGAGCCTGCGTTCTACAGCCCGTGAGCCACAACTACTGAAGCCCGTGCGCCTAGAGCCTGTGCTGTGCAACAAGAAAAGCCACCGCAATGAGAAGCCCATGCACCGCAATGAAGAGTAGCCCCGTCTCACCGCAACTAGAGAAAGCCCGCGCGCAGCAACTAAGACCCAATGCAGACAAAAAATAAATAAATTTAAAACAAAACAAAAAATAATGAACTAGATAAATATTTTGACACACTTTGTATGAGTCATATTTCTACATTTGTAAAAAAATAGACATATTTACCTGTGTGTTTTAAAGTCTTTAATATATATGAGCTTTTTTTAGATATAAGGGGCAATACAAGGATATAGCTTTATTATCTTCAAATAGCTAGTCATCTTTCCACCATTTATTAAGTAACACATATTTTCCTCATTAATCTGAAAGGCCACTTTTCTCATGTTATTTGTGTTCTCTATTATGATCTATTTATTTCAGTATAAATCTGTTTTAAGTGTTACTGCTTTATAATACATTTTGATAATTTGGCAGGTTATTATGATGTTGCAATAACCCTACCAAAGAACAGAGTGTCCTGCCAATTTCGATTAGTCTAAAATTTAAACTAATGAAAGATAAAACATTGGCATACCAAAAATTGGCTCCGTTATTTGGGCCTCATCAACCCCTTCCAGGCTGGGCTAACCCGACAGAACCGAGTTATAAGTCTAGAAGGTAAGCGAGCAGGTGTTTTCTGAGTTGTAAAGTAATCAGTAAGTCCATAGTTTATTCCATTTTGGTGGGGTAGAATAACGCAGACCCAGACAATTATGTGTAAAATAGGGCAGAAGAGAAGAGTATTAGCAGACACGCATGGAACTGCAGTGGAAGTCAGAACCATCAAAACCACAGCAGGACCAGACCTTCTGATTTATAACAAAACCTGCTCATATTCTCAAGCCTTTTGCACGTACGCACTTTTACAACTGCTTGGGTTGGAAAGTGATGACGACTCACACCCCTTTGTCCCTGGGTTTTTTTTTTTTTTTTTTTTTTTTTTGGCGTTACGCGGGCCCCTCACTGCTGTGGCCCCTCCCATTGCAGAGCACAGGCTCCGGACGCGCAGGCTCAGCGGCCATAGCTCACGGGCCCATACGCTCCGCGGTATGTGGGATCTTCCTGGACCGGGGCACGAACCCGTGTCCCCTGCATCAGCAGGCGGACTCTCAACCACTGCGCCACCAGGGAAGCCCGTCCCTGGGGTTTTGATTAATTAAGAAATAGAAACAGGAGGCACATAAGGATAAAAGTATCAGCCTTCTTGCTAATGAAGTCAGATCGGTGTCCACAGCTTGGACTCCTGGGCCCCAAATTTCCACCATGAGATCCACACGGGCACCACGGTGGCCCTGCAGGACGGGCTGTCTCCTGGGCAGCCCAGGGAGAGTCAAGAGCAGCCTCACAGCCAGTCATACCATGAAGGCCCAGGTCGTTCATGCACTAACCCTGTCCACAGAGGAATTTGGATACCAGACTATGGTCATCCTGCCATCTTGGTCTGATAAAACTTTCCTAAGATCATGGGGAGGAGCCAGTGATGGACATGGAAATGAGGCTGCAGGAGATTTCCCTTCAATAGTTCCTGGAGAAACGGAAGTGTCGATAGGATTTCCTATTTTATGGGTGGTTGCAGTGTGGGTAGAGGAAGACTAGAGTCCCTCCCACAAGATGGCACAGAAACTGATATTCATAAAGATGAACCTGAGTTTAAGAAGAAAATATTACGCTCAGCCTACTCTGATTGCGAAGGATGGAAAAGATGTAATGTGCTTCGGATCAGATAGATTTCTATCGGAAGTAATTTTTAAAGTTTGGGCACCTGAATATAATTTTCCATGAACTCTCGGTGTCCCAGAACACTGACAAACGTGTCAAATCTGTCTCCAACAATCCCAAATAGTGTGTAAGTACCTAAATACCTCCCTCTTTAGTACTGCACCCCAGAAGAATGAAGACAAAAATTCATAAATACTTTTATTCCACATTTTTAATGTTTAAAAACTATGTTAACAGAGCAGTTATAGAACAGAACTTCTTACATGTCTTTATTTACACCACATCCTGGGGTGGGGGGAAATATGTGTTTGATCAACCATGAATGGCAAAGTTTTGTGACTTGTGACTCACTTAAATCATCCATCTGAAATTCATTTACAAGGTTTTTACATTAATAAAACAGTGGTGTGCTACACGCACCGGACTTAGATGAAGTCTAAAATACACTGAACTCTAGTGAGCAGATTACATACCAACGATCAAGATTCAAGTGTTTTGGGAAAAAGTGACTTAACACAGTCTATGTTGGCGTTGACACTGAAAAGAAAAGGCAATCATGCAAGACTTGCAAAAGCTTGATAAAATAATGGTTTTTTTTTTCCTTTCTTTCATATTTGTGCTCATAGTTAATATTCAGGTCTTTCCCCCCTTTCAGAGATCCCAAAGTTTGGGAAATGCAGCAATTCAATTTTGAAAAAAAAAAACAAACCCCAAAACCGTTCTCCTCTCCAACTTCTGTTTTCATGAATGCTGTGTAGTGTTAACGGTGAAACAGCATTATGAAGAAACAACTCGTTACTTTGGGTACATCTATTTCTATATGGCAATAATTTGGGTCTAAAATGTTCCTTATTTGTGTCTCAGAGGACTAGCTTTGAAATAACTGATCATAACACCAGTATAAGAAATCAACGAAACTATTTCTCAGACATTTCTCTCTCTAAACAATTAAGTAAGACTTATAGGTTCCAAGTTTACATTGAGAGAACTATGTTACCTGGGAGAGAATGTAAATTTTTCTAATTCCCAAACAAAACCGCTAATATCTATGAAAACATTCTTGATATGCAGACGCTAGCGACTTCTATTTCAATGTGGATCAACAACTGCAAAAATATACAGCCTCCTATTTATTTACAATATATTTACATACAAATGAAGTATTTCTTACAATAAGCCTCAACTGCATAGATTCTTCCTTTTAAAAGCACAAATTCAAGCCTGTATGCACATGGGCCCAGTTTCACAGTCCTTCCTCCAAGAAAATCCTAAAGAAGATCTGAGCCTTGTGAATTTTACATGTTTTTCAAGAACTTTCCCTTTACGATTTAGTGGTATTTTTCAGTTGTCAGCCACCCCATCCCCAATTTGTACCTGAAAGCCTTAGATAACTATAAATAATTCACCGTGTGTATTTTAGAGGAAGTGTATTCTGCTAAAAGATTCTCAGATCTGCCATCTCTAAGGAAACATTCATTAACATCGTTAAATGATGCAGTCTCAATCGTCTTTATTTTGAAAGGGGCTAGAAGTTTACTGTGAACTGGAACGGAGGAATTAAACATTCTTAAAGTTTACGCCCTTTCTAAGCCTCGTGCCACTTACACTGATAAACAGAGGGGAACTGATTGATGGCTTTTGCACTAAGGCATAAAATCATGTATCTGATCATTTCACTGACCTCTGCCCCACGCCCACCCCAACAAAACGTGCTGTCCAGCACTCTGATCCGCTGAAACCGAGCTGAGCGCTAATCTCTTCGGAGCGGTTCGTAGCCCCTCTTGCAGTGCAGCACTTTCGGCAGAGAATTCACTTTAAAGGGAGGACGGGCTTGGTCGCCATACACTGAACCCAAACATTCTGGAGAACTTACTCCTGACACGAATTCCGTATTTCCTCTGAGGTTGCATTTACAAACGGTATATCATTTAATTCCTTTCAAAAAAGAAAAAAAAAAAAAAAACACCCAAAGCCCAAACACCTCACTTTTATTTCTTCACAGCTGCCGTAACTGTAATCTTACGGTGTGTCAGGCTGCGCGAGCCCCGCTTGCAAAGGTGCACCTGTACCAGCATTTCCAGTGGGAAGGGGGCTGAGACGAGGCCCCTTCCTCCCCTCCCTAAGTCCTGCTTCCCACTTCTTGTCCGTGAGTCCTAGGAACCACCCTCAGAGAATTATGGGCAGGACTAATGAAGAGGAAAAGGAGAGACAAACTGGCTCCCCGGCAAGGCTTTTTACAACACGCTTTGCTGGGCCTCCACCCTGAGAGTTTCTGATTTTACTGGGTCTGGGGTGGGGCCTGAGAATGTGCATTCCAATGAGTTCCCAGGTGATGCTGATGCTTCTGGTCTGGGGATTCCCCACTTTGAGAACCACTGGCTTGGAGGCTTGACGCCAACTCCAGAAAGAAGCCAATTCTGGGGTAACTGTCTGAGGTGTCCTCTGAAATACCGTGACACCTTACCACAGCCCTTTGTCCACCCCAAGCCCCACGGCCATGACCCACGGATGCCCGTCTCAACAGGGTCTGCAAATGTAAAAAAGGAAAAGTGGGTAGAGAGCTTTTTTACCCCCATTTGATTACTGGGCAGTTAAACCATGGTTTACTAGCACTAAACCCATTAAAAGTGCTGTGTGCTGGCTTCTATGACTGGCATGTGGGAGAAGCTATGCTGTGGCATCCTTTTTGGTAGCGGGAGGGAAGGAGACGAACTCCAGGAGTAAGAGGTCCTACAAATAGAAACAGGCAGGCCAGGCCTGAGACCCCAGAGAAAAGAAAGGGTAGCAGCGGAGAACGTCCCTGGCGGTTTACGGCCCACAGGAGGACCCTGCATCCTCCGTAACCCTCCTCCTACCATGAGGCCTCTGGTGGCCCTGAACTTGGTCCCCCTCCTTTGCTGGAGACCTAGCTTCAGGCCACTCTGGGCACCTCTAATTGGTGGTGTGTGAGTGGAGTGGGCAATCCAGATTCCAGTAACAACGAGTGAGGGATTCTTGGCAACTCTGAACAAATACCCCTAGAAACAATATTATATTTAGTGTGTAGGTTCTTTAGCAATCTTGTTATATTATCCTATTTCAGCTAAACTATGGGCTTAGATCGTTTTCTCTAGCTGGTCTGGGGGGCCTAGCCATCATGTATAACCTGGTTTCTAAAGGAAAATGCATTCCAGGTTGCAAACAACTGACAGTTTTACAACTGGTCTGCTTACAGACTGGGGGCTGCCCGTGCTTAACAAGACTGGACTTCTTTCCCGTATATACTCTGCAACCCCACTTCCAGTAAGTAACATGAAGGAAACTAGGGATTTACAGTGTGCTGTGTTATTATAACTAGAGAACAGTTCATAATCCAAAGTACGAAGCTGGCACTGTTCACTAGTGCTGAGATCCTATCTACCAAAGGAAAACGTGCTGCTCCCAAAGGCTAAGGTATAATATTCGTTAGTCTACTCATTTAGCAGAAAAACTTCTACAGCACTTGACTGTGTTATTTAAATTCTACCTAACATCTGTGGTACATGTATTTTTGGCTACCGGTTCACTGTTCTGAATAAGAAGAATAAGGGCAGGTACACTTTACAGCTAATCCCACACAAATGATGTAATTAGTCCATGATATTTGACAAATTACAGTAGGGTCTATTATATTCAGTCAACAATAAACTTAGATAAACATTACAAAGAAGGTTTAAAAAACCTGTAGTATCACAGACATTCACAGCAATGTGCCTCCTCTAAATAAGTATATTTTAAATAATAATAAAAATCCCTTGTCCTGACACGTAAAATCCAGACATCCAAAAATATCACTACACATCCCAAGAGCTAATGATCACTTTCTAAATGGACTCTGTGGGCATAAAATGAATTGTTATAAATTAATGACGAAAATAGAAAGCAGCATAATATAGCTTGCAGGCTACATTTGTAGTTTATTTAATGGAGGGTCATCCACTCTCTGGCTATGTCATTATTTGGTGCCCTGGACAGCTCAAAGGGCCAGCCAACTTGTTTTGTTGAGTTTCTCTCCTGCTCATCTAACATGGAAGACACCGCTGAGAAGGACAGAGAGGGCTGTGGATTTTACTAGGTTAGGAAGTCATACATAGGTAGGTACTCATATCTCAACACCTGAACTCTGACCTAATGTGCATGTAATTCTGGAGCATTATGGTAAAAGCTATGATGATCCCACTAAGAAATGCAGGAAATGACTTCTCCTTTTCCCCCAAGAGGATCACGAGAAAGTGCTCTGATGCCTGCGCTCTCTATGGGACATTAGTCTGTAAAGGGAAGGGGACATTTCCGTGTTACTCCCGGTAAGTGTGGAGGCCTCTGGGGGTCTCCGTGGGGGAGGAACAGAGCCCAGAACTAAGTGCCTGGAAACTCTGCCAAGAGTCTGCGGTCAGAGGCCACTTACCTCTGGATAAGAAATCTGTGCTTGGTGAACTTACGTGTCTGTGGAATTCAACTAGGATGCAGATAAAACACAAGTCCTGTTTCAAGTGACCAGCTCACAGGGTACACACACTTCTCACTGTGTGATACGGACAATCCAATCATAGGTGATGGCCCAGCTCAGGCGGAATGCGGTGCTGGGTTTCTATACCGTCTCCCATGCCTTTCCAAGCTACCTTGTCCCAAACTCTCTTCTTTTTTCAGCCTCTCTGTAGTTTCCTTCACTTGCTTTAGGAGAGGGGCTGGGGTAAGAGTGTGAGGCAACTCTGTCCTCCTGTGTGGTTCACGTCAGGCGGACAGTAACGGCCCACCCTTGACTAGGGGCGAGAAGAGAGAGAGCACAGACGCCAAAGTCCCCATCTGGGGGAAGAAAGGTACACAGTGATTTCATCATGTGTTCTTCTCAAAGACCATCTCTGAGGGCTCGTTTTCTTTTTTCAAGACTGGATGGATGGTTAATGGAGAAGAAATAGGAATGAGGCTTATTTAAGGTACAAAAATCTTATATTTGTAATAACCTAAATTTATAGATATAAAACAAGTCTTTTAAAGACCCCCCTAAGGTACCCAATATAAAACAGGAATTACTTATCCTAGATCATCCTTGGTTAGATACACGTGATTCTCTGTGCAAAAAGCTGGTGGACATGAGTAAAAGCTGCTGGGTTTGTAATTTAAGAAAATGCTTTTCCCCCTTCAACAATACCGACGCAGGGCCGAAGGCTACCTGCACCCGAGGAATATTTCCTTAGGCATTTTGGACAATCTTTTTGTAGGACTCTTGCTTCTCAATTTGTTACAAAGGTATCATGGGTCTTCCCCAATAGAAGTTGACACAGCTTAGAGTAACTCTGACAGAAATTGTCAAGGGGGAAACAAAACTTCATTTGCTAGATTGCCCAGATGTGTAGATTAGTATGTTTACCAAGGTAAGAATCATTCCCATCCCCTTCCCAGCTGAGGACAGTCGCCAGAGAATATCTCTGCACAGAGTGGGATGCAGTGCCAGCGAGGCCATGGGCTGCAGAAGCTCGGCTGCCAGGTGATCAGAGCTGCCTCAAATATTGGGCATCCTCTGATCCAGCAAGGGTGCGCGCCCTGTGACTCTCATATGATTATCCCTATGTGCTATGTTAACCAAAATAGGCAAATTATTTACGAAACCATTTTTTTTTTCTGTAAAGCAAAATAAATATATACAATTCAAGATTCTTTTCTTTTCTAAAAAGGTACAGATATTATAAGCTGAACATCAGTAGGAAAATTATGTCAGAATCTGGATGTGTAATAAATAAACGTGATGGATGATCATGTCTTCCAAGTTCTAAGAGACGATGACATCACAGAAAACAGAGTTAGGAGAGTGAAAAATAACCGATTGTGAAAAGTACTGGAAAATATGATTGCGTGCAATTTGGAACAAAAGAAATCCATAATCCTTAAAATTGATCCCCAATCTTGGAGGGACATGAACCATGATAGAAACAGGTCTCTGTTTTGTTACCAAAGTGTTATTCCATTGTGTATCTTGTAAATTTCTGTTTGCTTCTGTAAACTTGCAAAGGATGCGACGAGGGCTTGCTGATGAGATGAATGAGAAACTTGACCGTTTCCTTCTCCATCTGGTCTCAGTGGCCCTCATCACCACCTGACGAGCAGGCCCAGTCGTAGATAACCAAGGGAATGCTGACCAGGGAAAACACCACCCCCAGACCCAAGAAAAGGGCAGCCTGGAGTGACAGAAAGGCAACAGTTATTTTCAGGGAAGCAAACATTGCCCACACATACCAGGGAAAAAACAGATATGCTTTTCCCGCTCTTTTTGAGTCCCTCTGTATTTGGAGTTTGTTACAACTATTGCCAAACTGTGAGAATCTTTCTAAAACTGTGTGCATCTGATTCTCCAGGGATGGGAAACTAAGAAAAACCAGCTATCAGAACCATCCTCTGCATTCTGTCCTTTGACTTCGGAGTCACCTCAGAGTGAATCTGTTCTACAGCTGACGGTATCCTCACAGCTTCTTTCAGACTAAGACGACGACCGAAAAAAAGAACGGGCTTAGAAAACATACAGGTCATTTCATTACTCTTTACCAACCAACCTAGGTTATCGCTGGCGGGCAAACATTTCTGTTTGAAAAGGTGTTAAAAGGATATCAAAAAGAAAAGTAGATTTGATCGAGTGAACATAGGAAATGGGTGTCCAAAACGAAGTTATTTCAAGGGTTGATGAAGGCCACAGGGGGCAGGTTCCTAACTCTAGAATCTGGAGAACTCGAGATTATAAACTGCTTGGCCTTGAGAGTTTCCAATGAGAGCTGAAATTCAGGGAGAAGGATGAAGCAACATGAGAGCCAGGGGGGCTGGACTAGAGTCTGGATGGGGAGACAGAGGTAAGGGAAGGGGAGGGTTGCACACAGGCTCACCATCACCGGTCTGGTGTAACTCCCACTGGGTCCCCACATGGACTGGATCCCTTGTCTAATGCTATTTGGTAGATCCTCCTAGCAGTTTTGAAATGGGAGCAGGGTTGGAGAGGCCCAGAGAATTCACGGGCAATAGGTCTCCATCACTGTCAAACTTAATCTTAGTTTACGTTACTGCTGTGTCAGAGTGACTGCTCTTCCTCTCTGTCCTCACGAAGTCCCCACTGGTCAGATCTAGAAGGACTGAGGATTTATGGCTTTAGGGATAATCCTGCTGGGGAAGTAGATGCTCTACCAGCATCAACGCTGCTTCTCCTAAATGCACAGCGATGATCCCCCAGGCCTATGTCTCTCATCCGGGTCTGTTGACTCAGGTAACATGTGGATTGGAGTGCTTACACTATCTGGGAGGGCGGCTGAGAAGCCTTCTCCGAAGCCAAACATAATGGTGCTCCAGAAGGTACTCATGTAGCAGCCACTTCACCCCTGCTTCCCTCACTGTCTCCAAGTGCACCACCTTCAAGATGCCCTTGAACTTCACCAGACCTGGAAACAAGAATCCCAATATAGAAAGGTAGTTTCTGAATCCAGGTCTGCTGCTCCAAAGCATTTCTGTCAAATCATAAAAAAGACTCTTTACACTAACTCAGCCATTTAAATTAAGGCATTGCAGGTTCCCTGGGCTGTAGCATGGAGTTACAGGACTAGGAATTGTACCGAAACAGCAGACTGCATAAAATCTTTGAGCCCCTTTCCACTTCAGGTCTTGCTAAAGACAAGGCATTACCCTACAGAGACACAGGATGATAAACGTCTAATCTTTCAGTTGGCCCTGCCCTCGCAGGGCAAAATAAGGCACAAAAGAGCAAAACCTGAAAATATTTTGAGGGAACAGAGAAAATTCTGATATTTTAAATTTCCCAAATGGGCAAACACTAGGACTGCTGCCTACTTTTGAGATCCCTAAAAGTAGTATTAGTTGGTGGAGATGGACTATGTATTTGATATATTTCAGTGAAAAACTAATCAGAAAAATGAGAGTGGCTGGCATGAGACGTACCCAAATTTGTTGAGCTCCTTTATCTCCATCTTGGCTTGTGATTTTTAAATAAAGAGACGAAGGAAGGATGAAAATAAGCATATTAGCAGACGTAACTCCTGAAAAATAAGGAAAAACAAAGTTTGAGGTTGTTATTATGAAACTTCAGGTTTCTAAACAGCTATTGTAAATAGAATAAGCAGAAAGTCAGAAAGCCGTACCTACGACTCCAAAAATATCCTTCATGGAGGGTATGAAGATCACCAACAAGTTGATAATAACCAGCAGTATGAAGGTCACCAAGACATGACGACATAAATTAAACTTTGTTTTCTTAGCCAGTTCAAATAAAGAAGAACGAACCTGCAGGAAAAGAAAACAAAAAATTCCGTAATGCCCACAGCACGCTGCCTTTCACATATCTCGGCAGTGACTGAAAGATTGGTGCACAGGCATTTGGGACATGTTTTGTCACACCTAGTGAGTTTATAGATAGCTTTAACAGTTTGGGAAGCAGGGGGGCTTGACTTAAGATGGGAAGTCTTTTTCTTTACGAATAAAACAGGGGATAGTTTCTGTTTTATCTATGACTGAGTGTTCTTTTACGGTTCTTCTATATTCCCCTGTCATGGATGATTGGGATTCAAACAGTCTATCTACATTTCTCTGTAAAGAAGAGGGACAGATAAATTAGAACGAAGATTCATTCCATCAGAAGGTTACCCTAACTCACTGATCCCACTTTTTTTGCAAAGAGCTTTGGGATCCTTTCTTGATGCAGTTTCAATGATGCAGGAGAGTTCCCTGAAGCAGGCTTGCTCTGCAAGGAGACCTCAGCTTTTCTCAAGTTGCACTGAGGCCTTTTACTCACCGTGAAAAATAACACCGGCACCGTGAGGATGACAGCGACAATGACAGCCAGCCGCACGGTCAGGATGAGGATGTCATCTTTACTCTGATACTTGTGGAGGAGGTCCGAATGCACATTTTCTAAAACGAGGGAAACGTAAGAGGGTGTTAAAACAAGACAAAGGCACATCACGGAATGACGGGTTTTCTGAGCCACAAAGAATTTGTAAACTAAAGGGCAAGGAAAGCAATGTTCTGGGTAACGAAGTGTCTATTCACAATTTATAAAGTTGAAAAGAAAAATCCCCTGTGTGAGATGGGCACCACCTGTCCACACGTACCTGTAGCAAAAAGGAATGTACAGTAATCACTAGAAGAAGTTACACCAAGTGGGGAGCTTAATTTACACACACTAAACCTAAGAGTAAGTTGGGGGTAGAAATACCATACGGTTGAAGCACAAAGCCCTTCTTCATCTCGATTCTCCCCGACGTGGTGCCACTCATCAAACAACACAGAACAGCCTCACTCTCGCTAAGTGGACTGCAGGCCCCACGGGGCCACTTCCAAACTCTCCTCTTATAACTCAATGTCCAAGCGGCAGAGGTACCCATGGAACTTCACCATGGTGAAGTTCATCATTCTTCTCTTCCAGGTATGTTTTCCTCATAAAAAATGTACTTAGCTTATCCACCACTTTGAACTGTTTCTCAACTCTGAACTTCAGGAAGTGTCATTTCAAAGAGAACCAAAGCTAGAATGGCAGCCACTGAGAGCAAGAATGCTCACTCGTGTCTTTTTTGTCAATGACTTTTGAGCAGTTAGTTGTGATTTGGGGATGCTCGTGAGAAGAGGTGAGCTCAAGGTCCTTCTACTCTGCCATCTTATCTCCAACTGGAAAATGCTCACTCCTTTGACGAAAGATAGTTTCCCTCCCTTCTCAAGGTTCAGGGTGTGGAATTCCAATTCTAGTCAGGGCCAGAGATTGGTCTCAATTTTAGAAAAAGGGCCCTAGGATATAATAAAAATCTCCTTAGTTCTAACTTCCTTGATTCAAAATTCATAACCGTGTAAAAATAGCTGAGTTTTTTCTTTGACCTAAGAGTATGAAAGGTTTGGTATTCTATTCTATGTGGGAAAAAAATGGATTTGCCAAGAAAAATCATAGCTTAAACAAGGTTGCAGTGAGACCATTCAGCTAACATTAGGCACTCTCTCTCTCTCTCCCTCCCTTTACCCACCCTAATCCCTACAACTCTGCAGGAAACTTAAGAACACCATCTTTATCCAGAAATTAAATGTGGTATTTATGGACTCACTAGACAATGCTATTCTCTATCGCTTGTGAGAATGTTAATAAGGGAATTCCCTGGCGGTCCAGTGGTTAGGACTTGGTGCTTCCCTTCCTCTCTAGGATGAACTGATCATCTCTAAATGTGTTTAAATTTTGAGACATTTGTGTTTATGAAAAAATGCCCCCAAGAAATATTATTTAATAGAGAATGTGAAATTTATGTATTTAAGTTTATATTAGGGCCCTAATTATAATGATAATGAAAGATGTTAAATAAAGCTGCAGGATGATTGGAATAGAAGAGGATGAAGAAGTAGTAAAAGAAGGTAAACTATTCATACAGGGTCAATAAAAGTTACAAATGAAACCTTGTTCTTTTTCAGATTTCATTTCTTTTAACTTTCTATGTCACTGCTTCAAATCGTTGCAAGGCTCCACCTGCAGCTGAAGGATCAGGTGCTTTATTTTTATTTATTTATTTTTTTTTTGCGGTACGCGGGCCTCTCACCGTTGTGGCCTCTCCCGTCGCAGAGCACAGGCTCCGGACGCGCAGGCTCAGCGGCCATGGCTCACGGGCCCAGCCGCTCCACGGCATGTGAGATCTTCCCGGACCGGGGCACGAACCCACGTCCCCTGCATCGGCAGGCGGACTCTCAACCACTGCGCCACCAGGGAAGCCCCAGGTGCTTTATTTTTAATTAATGCAGAGTGTCATGAGTGTAGCACTCTACTCTTTCTCACTTTCAAAATCTGTCTCTCTTTTCTATTAATGGAATCTGACCCAGTTCTCAACAGCAATTAGGAAAGCCTTCTCTGATTATAGTTTTAAACTTTCTTCAGTAAAGGTGGCGTGCTTATAAAATGCAATTTCTTTTAAGGACAGTATTAGGAGAAAAAATTACAGTATACTGTTTCAGTAATTATTCTGTTGTGCAGTCTGCATGAATATGTAAAGGAACCACTGCCATTTGCTTTAAGTAGAAGAAAAGATCAGCCAAGTCAATGGACAGATTTGTCGCTTTTTGGGCTATCATATTAAAAGTTATTTTGATATTGATTTTTACTAATTTACTTACTAATACCTATATTTATGTACGGACAGAAGGTACTTACCATAGAATGTCAAGTAGCCAAAAATGGCAGTCAAGAAATACATAACAAACATGGCGAAAAAGGAGATATTTGAAACCATCTGCATCTTTTTCTGTGATCGACTAAAAACAAAGATAAAGGAATTTGAAAAATTAAAAACCACACTACTGAATGTAAGCACCAGTGTTAACACTGAAGAATAGAACTTAACTTTCTATCAGGCTGGGGCTGACCTGACCGCCTGAAATTACCCCCAGCAAATATGCCAGTTTATAATAACTTCTTTTACACCAAATGGGTATCGTGAGAGAGACAGCCATGTAATGAACAGTCCCTTGAATGTCCTTCCCCATTCTTTTGAAAGAATATCGAGTTCCCATCTGTAGAGCAAAGAGTATTTTTTAACATTTGATTGATACTATCTCTACACTCAACATGCACAGGAAAAAGGCAGGATAAATTCCAAAGCTGTTCTCTCACCTCGGGGCAGAGCTACAACTTGACCTCGGTGTTCAGTTGCTAAAGCTGCTATTTAAGTTCGGTTTTCCCGCTGAATAGCCCCAGGGAAGCCTGTTTGTCTCCAGAGCAATGAGTGCCTAAGAGCTCACAGCTGGGATAATGAAGGGCTCTCTCTTTCTCTCTTAGGTCAAGTTTACTCTGGGAGTTTGCATGAACCTCTAAGTTTCTTTAACTGCCCAAACAATTAATCCACAAGACTTCTACCCAACAGTCGACCACCAACAGTCACAACATTTGAGTGTGTCATAAAAGGGAGTATGGAAAACGAGAAAAATTGAGAAGTACCCATGTGAGGAAATTACAAACTAAAAGCTGAACTATTAAATTTAAAAGATGCCAAAGATGTATTTAAACACCCTAAATATAAGGTCATAAAGTAAGCCTGATGAACACATAGACAGGTAGATGTAAATACCGATACTTCAAAGTTTACTCATATATCAATTAAATATGAAAGAGGAAGAATAATGAGTGAATTCAATGCTAAATAACATCATCTTTATTTTTGTTTCAAAATGGAAACAGATAGCTATATTGTATATCTTTCTGAGTTTAAGACTATACCATGATGCCTACTTCAAGAAACAAGAAAAATCTCAAATAAACAATCTAACCTGACACCTAGAGGAACTAGAAAAAGAAGAACAAAGTCCAAAGGAAGGAAACAAAGATCAGAGTGGAAATAAATGAAATAGAAACTAAAAAGACAATAGAAAAGATCGATGAAACTAAGAGCCGATTCTTTGAAAAGATGAAGAAAAATGACAAGCCTTTAGCTAGACTCACTAAGAAAAAAAGACAGAAGGCCCTGATAAATAAAATCAGAAACAAAAGAGGATAAATAACAATGGATACCACAGAAATACAAACGATTACAAGAGAATATTATGAAAGCTATATGCCAACAAATTGGGCAACCTAGAAGAAATGGTCAAATGCTTAGAATCATATAACCTTCCAAGACTGAGTCATAAGGAAATAGAAAATCTGAATAGACTGATCACTAGTACAGAGATTGAAACAGTAATCAAAAACCTCCCAAAAAACAAGTCTCCAGGACCAGAGGGCTTCCCTGGTGTATTCTACCAAACATTTAAAGAAGATTTAATACCCATCCTTCTCAAACTCTTCCAAAATTTTGAAGAGGAGGGAATGCCTCCTAACATTTTATGAGGTCAACATCACCATGATACCAAAACCAGACAAAGACGACACACAAAAAAATTGCTGGCCAATATCTCTGATGAACATAGATGCAAAAAATCCTCAACAAAATACTAGCAAACTGAATACAACAATACATCAAAAGGATCATACACTGTGATCAAGTGGAATTTATTCCAGGGATGCAAGGATAGTTCAACATTCTCAAATCAATCAATGTGATATATATACCACATTAACAAAATACCCACTTACGATAAAAACTCAATGAAGTGGGTACAGAAGGAACCTACCTCAACATAATAAAGGCCATATATGACAAACCCACAGCTAACATCATTCTCAATGATGAAAAACTGGAAGTTATCTCTCTAAAATGAGGAAGAGGACAAGTGTGCCCACTCTCACCACTCTTATTCAACCTAGTATCGAAAGTCCTAGCCAGAGCAATTAGGCAAGAAAACGAAATAAAAGGCATCCAAATTGGAAAGCTGTCCCTATTTGCAGGTGACACGATTTTATATATTGAAAACCCTGAAGACTCCACCAAAAAACTATTAGAAATAATAAACAAGTACAGTAAAGCTGCAGGGTACAAAGTCAACATACAAAAATCTGCCATGTTTCTGTATGCTAAAGATGAGCTAGCAGAAAGAGAAATTAAGAAAACAATCCATTTACAGTTGCAACAAAAAGAATAAAATACCTAGGAGTAAAACTAACCAAGGAGGTAGCTACAGAGAATAGAGTAGTGGTTACCAGAGGGGAAGGGGCTGGGGAAGGACAAAATGCGTAAAGGGGATCAACTGTATGGTGATGGATGGAAACTAAATTTTTGGTGGTGAGCAGGATGTGATGTATACAGAAGGAGAAATATTAGGCTGTACACATGAAACCTATATAAGTTGTAAACCAGTTACCTCAAAAAAAAAGACACTATGCCACGATGACTATTTTTATGTGGAAAGTCTGATAACAATAGGCTAAAAAGAGAACCCATGAGGGAATTTCTAAGCAGGGCTTTCGTTTTCTCTAACAGCAATCAAAAACAAATCCATATAATCATAGTAATAGTTTGAAATGAACAACAATATTCTTTTGTCCAGTTTGTGGTCTTAACATTAATTTCTTCCTGCCTGATTTACCAGCCTTTTCCAAGTAAACCAAAAGGCAAATCAGATGCAGTGTATTTAGTGGCTCACAGATGGGTATGAAGATTATTATTATCCACTTGCAAAATAATCATAAGTAACATAAAGCAACACAAATACTTGAACTCTCTTGAGTAATATAGAATTTGAAAAACAGAATTAACAAGAAAAAGCCCACAGAGTAAGCCACTTTATACATTTATGGCCAAAATACACTGTAGGTTTGTGATTTTTCTTGCTTGAGAATGGCAGAAAGTAAATGTTGAAGCTGGGTGATGAGTCAGCGGGGGTTCATCATATGAGTCCATTTATTTTAAATACAGTACTTGCTTATTAATGAGGGGCCCTAAAATGATTCAGTTTGCAAAAAAATTAAACACATCTCTTACTCTTTAAGCTCGCTGTAAATTGGCAGGACAGACGGGTGGCAGACAAATGCGAATGCAATTGTTGGTAAAGCGTACACGGTCTATTTGAAAGAAAAAATATAAACGTTATGGAAAGGCATTTTTACCATAAAAATTGTACAGCTCCAGTATTTCTGAGCCGTCTTTTCATCTGACAGCCCTTCAGAATCCCTGGATTATTTGGTTATTAGGAGAGCTTTGGTATCGAAATAGGAGCAGCTTCTCTAAGACAGCTTATCTAGCTTGAGACATTAGGCACTTGGCAGACAGGGGTTCTAGAGCTGGGCTCACCCATAGTGTATTTTACAACCTCCAGGCACTGCGTCACCCCGTACTTATGTGGCGCTAGCCGGTTACATAGCACTTTCCTACATTATTTCACTGAATCCCCACAGCAACCCTGAGGCAGACCAGTGCTGTTCTCCTGACTCCCTCCAAGACAGGCTAGGCAACACGCCCAGAACTTCCACCTCCGTTTTACTGCTCTTTGCACTATACAGGGCGCATCAATCAGACTTAAATATGGCATCTAAAAAGAAAGTTACTTTCTAAAAAGAAAATCACTTCACTGCTTTGGCTGTATCCTTGAGAGTTAAAAGACAGCGAGAGAGAGAGAACGAGCTAAATTCGTTTTCTTAGATAAGGTTTTTTAAAACTCTCAAATTCAATATAGTAACTCTTATGCAAAAAGAAGTTGGCAGAGAAGGAGGGAAAAGTAACATTTCTCATGCTCTAATTTTGCCCAAGCACTGTACCAGGCACATTCTAACAAAACCCTGTAAGATACAGAATAGAATAGTTATTTTACAAATGGGGTTGATAATTTGCGTGAGGATTCAAATCCAAGCCTGACTGGTTCCATAGTCCATCATTTCCCAATATGTCACATGAACGTTCCTTAAGTGCCAATTTGTGGTGGCGTCTGTATTTCAACTGTACTTGCTGGGGAAGTCTGAGGTGTTCCTTTCTGTCACCACAAGATAAGAAGCAGTGGGCTAAGGATGTTAGTTATTAATCTGTTTTTAAAGATCTACAAGGAATAACAGAGCTGAGACAATTATCCAGAAAGAGGTTTTCACAGGGAATACTTAAGGCTGTCCTACACATAAACTGGGTAAAAGGGAGAATGAAATATACAATTTGTATATTTCTCCAAGGTCCCTAAGTGGATTGTGGCAGTTGGAAGCAGTGATACAGTGTTCTTTGAGAACAAACACATCAAAGACAGTTTAATCAAAAGAAGTCTGAGAAATACAAATGCCCTTAGTAGAAACACTCGTTTTTATATTTAAAGGATAAGAAACTTACCTTTGAATTGAAGGTAACATATTTTGGTGTACACATGTCAGCATTTGTTGAATTAGCACTTATTGTTGAATTTAGCTCTGGAACAATGCAGGGAATTTGAAATTTCTTGTATATAACCTAGTATTAAAAAATAAAGGAGAAACAATCAGACGTTATCACATAAAGCCAAATAATGCATAATTATTACATAGCATCATACTATAGCAAAACCAAGCCAAACATTTCAATCAGCACTTACCACAATTAGGAAAAAAACCATACAGCTCAAGGAAAATCCACTAGTATAGCCAAGATAGCCTAAAAAAAAAAGTTTAAAGAATTATTATGATTTCATCCATCACCTCTTTCAATGCATTCTTTCAAGCATAGTTTGGGGTTCCACTAGTATTCATACATGCTAGTATTAATACAAGATTATTTTGATAATGCTACCTTACTTGGCAAAAATGGTGACTTGAAATTAAAACATTATAGCATTATGTGTTTTGATTCCAGTTCTTCCTGACACACTAGATAGAGAACACAGATTCCCAGAATCCAGGGAAAAAGACTTTCCCAAATTTGGCCATAGGTCTCTGTTGCTGTACTCGGATGGATTCCTATGGCCAAATCCCATTTACTCCTTGATCCATTCAGTAATTCTTGATTATGCACATATTGTATAAACACTGAATATACGCAGCGGAGAGGAAGTGCTTTCTAGGGAGAAACTGAACACCTGAGGATCTCCACCTTGCTCCCCTTGGAATGCCTGGGAGATCTCCAAGCACCATAATCTCCAGCAAGGCAGAGTTCAGTGGTCTCTGGGGGCTGCACTATTCTCACCCCTGGGGGAGAAGAGCCCTTCTCCACTTGCACTGAAAAGAGCTACATGTATATACACAGAAAAGCTTAAACACAGACTCAGAAACCAGATAATTAAGTAGCTTAAAAAACAATCTACTTATAGGTCTCACAGAACAGCTACAGAGGCTTGGTATTTTTCATACAAAACAAAAAATTATGGTTAGCAATCATTTTGGGAAGAACGTTAAATGTCTGCCTTGAATGAGCCCAGAATTAAAGGAAATGCATTTCAGAGGCTTTGGACTGGACGGCAGTCTGGCTGCATTATTCCACACACGAAATGTCCATAACATCAGGGACCCTGGTCTCCAAATACACACACAAAAAAATGTCAAAACCAAATGGATATGACTTAGTGATTATCTACCACTTTTGACTTTTTGCTTCTTTCTCTCCCTTCAATGAAGCAAATAATTGAGACTGGTTAGACTCTGATAATTTTAAGAGTGATTCATAATACTTTGGGGTAAAAATATAAGCAACTTTCTGTCTTGATATCAGATGTGAAATTCTGCTCATCTAAATAATGAGTATGTAAGACCTTGTACGAGGAGAATTCCATTTCCTGGACTTTGTGCTTTTGGACAGAGCACTGTCTGTTGCTGGTCCCAGGACCTCCCTTCTTCCCTCCACGGCTTAGTAGAGGGATTGCTTAGGAAGTCACATACCAACCAGTGTTTTTATCCCATGTTAAAGTCAAGCCTGATTAATACTTGTAATTTATCACTCGTTTAATCTTTACCCTACAAGTGAAAGCAGAGGGCAAAGTTGTTCGTTTTTATTAGGTTTCTGATTCACCTGGGTATTGTAGAGACTATGAGAAAAGCAAGCTCTTACCTAAGTTCTTCAAGAGACACAGAGGGAGAATTATGCCAAAGGTAACTACCACCACCAGAAGGCGGCCATCCACGTACCAGGCTCTGAAAGGCATGTAAGCAGTTAGGTCACATTTTCTTAGAAAGTGACTTTTCTTTCCTCACACATAAAATTTCACAGTACTTAAACTTTGTTAACTATTACTAATGTTTACCATTAACTTTTATCATTATTCAGGTTTTATCCAACCACTTTGACCCAACCACTAGTCACTTACTATCATCTCTCTCCTCAGGCAGCAGAAGAAGAGATACTGCTTCCCCCCTCACTCCCACTGGCTAAGCATGCCTTTCCTCTGAATTATTTACATCGTTTCAAAGCTGAATGCACACATTACGTTCTGTCAGATTACAACTTCTCTTATCAATTATTTAAAGAGAAAGTTCCTTTCTGTTTTGCTTGGCTAATATCATCGAAAAACAAGTCACCACAGGTAGCCATTGCTTTCTCCCTAATTCCTTGTATTTGACCTTGAATCCTGATGAAAGAACACTAGGAACTCTGGTTTCTACGATTCTCCCTTGAAAGAAAACAGGGAAACTAAGACTGACAAGAACTGTTAAGCAAGAGGTAGTCAAAACAAAGGATGTACTAAACGCAGCTGCAACATTTTCCAAGGTTAGCTGCATCTTTAATGAGGCTGGCTCACGTCAGTTCTGCTCCCCAAATGCTCTGTCCCTTCTTTAAGGAAGAGACTCCGGTCTTAATCTTGCTTGTTCCACTTCTGTGTCAAAAATACTCCACATCTGTTCTACTTCATAGAAACTGGATGTAGATTTCAAGCTCTTGGGAAATTGCAGCACCTAGCGTTTACAGCATGACCGATGAATCTACCTTTTAAATGCTCAGATTCAAATGGCTCTGCCTGCTTCCTTCATTTATATACCCCCAGAAACAACAAACCAAGAAAAAACAGCCTAGGGAAAACTTTGTTTCTGCAGTCTTCATAAAACAAAAACGTTGGTTAGCCCACATTTCAATTAAAAGCATTTTAGTTATCTCACAAACAGCGGTCTATAACTTACGAAAATGTCTCTTCCTTTCCCATTAGAAACTTTATGGCAGAGGGTAGTTCATTTTTTACTATGAACAGGTAGCTCAGCATTGCTAGAGGAAAATGAGAACATTTTTAGAAAGAGGCTACTGAGGCTCACGTTGCAAGCTATATAAAAGGTCACCAACCTGTTCCTAGACTACCTTCAATAAGACACAAAGACAGCTGTAGACACTGTCCCAGTATCCTTGGTTGTTAAGCGACTACTGTGTCTGCTGGACTTCCCAAGCGCCATTTTAGCAATGAGAATGATACTGCTTGAATTATGTTAAAATTCATGTGGCCACCCAACCACCAGGATTAGAAAGAAATAATAATGTTCACAACATTAATGTACAGAAAAACATGATCTTTTTACCTCCAGTGTTCTGTAGGGAGGTGGCTCCAAAGATGACAAGTTTCCCTGTGGTGCCAAAGACCTGTTCTCCCAGCTTTTCATAAACCATGCAGCCTGTTTAAAAACCACAGTTGAGAACAGAAGAAATGACAGAGTTCCCTATGTTAAAAATAGCCAAGATTTCATCATTCTATTGACGATTCCCCAAGTTATTGTCTTTATCAAAAATCACACAAATAGCCTTCTTGGCTTTGCAAGGGTTAAGGCATTTTCATTACAAAACAACCCCTTGACATTTTTAAATGTCAGACATGATCACGATTTTTTCTTTTTCAGGTTGGCTAAAAAAGCACTGCAAATAAACGATGAGGTCATAAGACTTATTTGTTTTACTGTCTCAAAAGTCTCCCTACTTTACTGGGGGGGAAGTTCCCACTCTGATCTTATTCTCAGGTCTGGTGTGTATCATTAAAATAAAAATTTGATTTAAAAATAAAAATCCTGATGCTTGGGAAGAAAAGTTCCTTTTGAATGAATTACCTGAACTGATCAGGCTAACAAGGAATTATCTTAGTAATATTCCAACAATGCCTCATGGGTCCTAAATACAGTAACAAGCTTAGAAACATGTAATAACCACGACATCAGAATTCTGACCTTTGATAAAATTTAGTTCAGGGATTTGCAACTCACAAACGAGGGAAGCAGATAACTCTGTCAAGAGAATAATTTGGCCATAGCAAAATTCTAAAGTGTTCAACCGGCTCATCTCAATAAATACTAAAATGTTAAACCATTCATTTAAGAAAATGGGTTTATATTTCTTTGTAACAGTTCAGCTCACGTTTTTCAAAAGGTTCACAGGAAGCAATATGAGTCAGACTACAATTAAACTTTTGTTTATTCTCTCATAAGACTGGTGTTTAAACTAGACAATGGTTAGATCTGCAGTTTATTAGAAAATGTTCCAGTTAAATGGAGTCATCTACATACAGTAATAGTCGGCCAATGTGGTTTTAGCTAAAGTAAAAGTCAAAGTATTACAAACATAATCCAGTGTCCCAGGAACAGAAAATAAACACTTCAGGTATTACACTGCCCAGAGAACCTGAAGTCTTTTCACACCACACTCATTCCCACATTGCATTGGGAATCACGTTTTCTCCTTGGAATATGCACGAAAGGGAATGAAAGCTCTGTTTACTTTTGAAACCTTGGAGGCTATAATATAAAAACATGGGATCCTTGGTCTAATTTTATAAAGACCTAAGGAAAAAGCCGAGGCCTTTAAAATGAAGTCATCTTAAACTAGAAAAGCAGGTATAATTGAGGGTTCTCTTTAAATGGCAATGTTATTTGCTCATTGTTCATAACAAGTTAACTTATATGTTGCTCTATCTACTTCTGTAGGTAAATTCCTCTACAGGTCTTCCAGTGACGACAGGTCAAAGTACAGTTTTTCTTTAATAATCAAGTTGCTGAACAGGGAGAGTATCATTTGTTCACAGTATCACCATGAGAATCAATTACCCTGGCTTTACAAAACTAGACGTGCTATCAGCTTACCTGTTTCCTTGGAACAGATCAACAGAAGGTTGATTGAATATATAGACAGCAGTGTTACTGAAGTCAAAAGTACCCTAAAGCAAAGAAAATAAGTCTTGTGATAACTATAAAGAACACAGACCCTGACCTCATATTGCATTGGGTTGGCCAAAAAGTTCGTTCAGGTTTTGCATAGCACATTACGGAAAAACCCGAATAAACTTTTTGGCCAAACCAACAGAAAGGCCAAGGCTGATTTAGATGTTATACAGTTAACGCTATTCATTGACAGGATCCAGATACTGGAACCTATTAGTCACACCCTCCTTAACATCCTCAATAAAAACGTTCTACCAAGTAAAGAACTGCTCATTAGAATGTAACTCCAAGAATTCAAATGCTTTGTAATCCTAAGCGTAAACAGAAATAGCTTTCTGGGATCATTTCAGTTGAGGCCACTTTAAAACAACATTGTGAAAGAAAGCTTTTGTGGTCTATGGTGAGGAAGTGTGAGAGAGGGGCGTGAGGGTGGGAGTGGGTGAGTGGGGATGTTGAGGGAAAGGCTTGCAGTGACCCTTAGGTCCAGGACCACGTGACTGTGGGCACCTTGCTTGATGTCTCCCATCCGTCGCCTATAACAGAAGGCCAAACGGCGTCTAGGTTCTTTTCACCTAATTACTTTATGGCTATCTTTGAATCTATACATTAGACCACTGAGATAATTCACTTTCTTTTTGCACCCGGTTCCTCTTAAAATAATAATAAGTTTCCCTCTCTTAACGGATGGGAAAAGTTTGACAACCAAGCGGAATGAAAAGACTTTGTTGAACGACAAACTCATGTTTTTGTTTTAGTACATCTGACTCGTTATCAAACCTTCCTCAAGAAAAAGCACAGTTAGAATGATGTGGGAGATGGTATAGATTGTTTCTGAAACATTTGGTTAAAACAGACCTAAGAATTGCAAATAAAGCTTATTTATTTAAAGAACTAAATTCCAGTCCCCTAGATAAGACCGCTCACTTCCTGATGTAGGGAAATATGTCCCAGGAACAATGCATTACTACAATTGATTCCATGTTTGAGTAATGAAGGCAATTCTTTTTTTTTTTTTTTTTTTTTTGAAGGCAATTCTTTTTCTAGCAAGTACTGCTGAGCGGTGCTTGGCGCCTTGTGCAATTCTCTCTGCGTGGGCCTCTTCTCAGCCCTTCCCCCACTCCGCACACCTGCTGAACCACTGCTCAGATGTCACCTCCTCAGGTACCTTCCCTTGCCCCAGGCAGAAACACTGCTTCTTAGCTTTCTCTTGTCTCGCGGCATTTTGTCTCTCCTCTGTTTCAACCATGCGGAAATAAACGGGGGAGGACAGACAGCCAAGGGCAGAGCAGACGGACTGCCAGAGACTGGCCAGAAACCATAAAAGAGTGACAGGGCTCGGCAGAAGTAAAACAAACACTGGGAGAAAGAATGGAAAATCTATGGGAGGAAGAATGGAAAATCTAACACTTCAGGTGAAAGTCCAACTGACCGGCTAATAAAGGGGAATTTAGGTTAAGATATGATTGTAAAGAAGTACATTCGGACATATATTGACTCAGATCCCTGAGTAAGAGGGTGAATAAGAGGGTAAGTCCCTTATTACCTATTCTGGTTAAGGGACACGAAAAACTGAGAGCTAGCATTTATTAAGCAATCCAGCAGTTTTGAGATCTGTAACGGAACATGATTTGCTATGCTCTGCCGGAGAGTAAGAGACAGGACACATCTGTGGTATGATTTTTCCTTCATCTTATAAGATAATATTTATGTTAAGGAAGCAAGCCTTGAGTTTCACTCAGAGTTCACTCATGTTGATACTGAACCCTAAGTGGCAACTTCCACAAGCGCCTGTGACAGGCCACAGGGGATTTCTGTGGCACAGAAGATCCTGGGCTACCAACTGGGGATAGAATGGATGCAATTTGAGGATTAGCCATGGGCTCTTCTGAAGTGACCCTGTCCTCTGTTGAATTGACTCTCCTGGGACTGACCTGGGGAGGAGAGGACATATTACCACTGGGCCCCAGGCTAATGAGTAAAGAGTATGATCTTTCAAAATATGTACGTTGTAGGAGGGATAATTACTAACATCTACCTAATGGGTAACCAAAGGCCCTCAGCCAGGGAGAACTGGGTCCTCAGTAGCAAAAGAAACATTCTACGGAAACATCTGTTCCCCCAGCTGGTAGCTCTGGGACCACATGTGCTTGCACATATGGCTCTGAGCCATTCTTTTGGGTGGACTTCTCTGTAGATGATGCTCAGCTGGCCTGTGGCCTTCGGCAAAAGAGAAAGGATTTCTTCATAAACTCGTTTCACCTCTTTTTCTTTTCCAAGTGGGAGAAAAGTGTTGATCAGGGAAGATTTTAGCAGGGAGCTCACCTATCTTCTTCACCAAACTTAACAACAGCAGAATGAGATCCTTCCACAGCGATGACAAGCCCCTTGCTCTCATGTCTGAGAGACATCACACCGCATCCCCGGCCAAACGACCCATAGTAAGTCTGACAGCCAATCCCTGGAGACCCTTTTCTCCATCCCTCCTAACATATAGACCTTCCCTTCCAAGACTGAAAACTAATATAAAGCAAAAACCTTTTTCTATCAGGTCACTAAAAGGCAACTTCTGTATGTAAAATTCTATCACTGCTTTAGCCTATAACAGAATCTAGCATTAATGGAATTAAAATTTAGAAAAGTATATCTCCCTATTTAGATTCTTAGAAAGAAGCAATAAAATATCGAATTGGTTATCACAGATCCTAGAATAGTTTAAGAGGATCCAGTCGGAGCTGACATCTGAAAGAAAGAGCAGGGAGAATGACTCGTGAGACTAAGGACTTATTTGAACATTTCTATCTTGAGCATGACTGTGCCCCTATTTACACAAGTAAATATTTGTACATATAGTTTGGTTTCCTGGAGGAGAAACATAAGCTGGTATTCCTGTGCTAAGAGGAACAGAAGTGATTCATTTTTTTCATTTCATCTGGGTATCATGTAAGCTTTCACACAGCTAACCACTGACCAAAAGTTTCCATATGGTTGGGGCAAAAGCTGCTCGCTGAAAAAGGCATGTTTCAATGGGAACCAAACCTCAACAACAGGCAACTGAGTTGTCAAGGTATTAATAGTTCAGACTGATGTTCAGCCTTGAAGAGAAGGGGACCTAGAACATATGACTGAACACGGGCCCTGGGGAAGCAGTGGCGGGAGAGATAGTGTCGCGAAGAACGTGTTCAGGGATTTTGAGAAACCTCATGTGTCAGCGATACTTTGAAAAACGTGGTGCAGGGACATTCCAGTAGATTTTGTGTCCCCTGAGAAGAAAGAGGCTGGTTAGGAAACAGAATTCTAGACTCCTGGACTGGGGAGAGACCTTCAGAGACTACCCTGCCCAGCTTTTCAGGCAGGATGGGAAACCTCTATGCTCTGTGCCAACACATAGGCATCCAGGTCTGCAAAGTCTTCTGTCAGGGGACACATATGCAACCCATCCTGCTTCTGGAAAATGCTGTGCACTGGAACTGAGGCTGAGCTGAAACTTCTGCTGCTATGTTTATCTTGGGTCCTTATTTTACCCTCTGGACCTGCTTGAATCTACTTGAAATCTAACCCCTCCTCCACCTAAAGGTCCATCTGACGGTGCTCATTTTAAGATGGTGCTCTTTGACTTTAACTTCTCCAGTACTTTCAGCTGTTCATCCTGTGATGGAGTGTTCAGCTGTTTACAGCTCAGTCGTGGTCCAGTTTCTCATCCATCCTTTTTAACGGCTGTGAGCCAAGAAAAGCACAATGCTCTCACATTAGTTTTGATCCAGACCGTGCAAAGCACAGTAAGATTATTAATTTGAGTTGGACATCCTGCTTTTTTTTTTAAATTCTTTTTATTAGTAATGTTGAGCATCTTTTCATGTGCCCCTTGGCCATCTGTATGTCTTTTTTTTTTTTTTTGCTTTAATTTTTTTATACAGCAGGTTAGTTATCTATTAGTTATTAGTTTTCTATTTTATACATATTAGTGTATATATGTCAATCCCAATCTCCCAATTCATTCCACCCCACTCCCCTACCCCTGCTTTCCCCACTTGGTGTCCATACGTTTGTTCTGTACATCTGTGTCTCTATTTCTGCCTTGCGAACTGGTTCATCTGTACCGTTTTTCTAGATTCCACATATATGCGTTAATATACGATATTTTATTTTTCTCTTTCTGACTTATTTCACTCTGTATGACAGCCTCTATGTCCATCCACGTCTCAACAAATGACCCAATTTCATTCCTTTTTATGGCTGAGTAATATTCCATTGTATATATGTATCATATCTTCTTTATCCATTCGTCTGTCGATGGGCACTTAGGTTGCTTCCATGACCTGGCTATTGTAAATAGTGCTGCAGTGAA
>NW_021703783.1:35200398-35228334 GCF_005190385.1 Monodon monoceros
GCGGTACGCGGGCCTCTCACTGTTGTGGCCTCTCCCGTTGCGGAGCATAGGCTCCGGACGCGCAGGCTCAGTGGCCATGGCTCACGGGCCCAGCCGCTCCACGGCATGTGGGATCCTCCCGGACCGGGGCACGAACCCGCGTCCCCTGCATCGGCAGGCGGACTCTCAACCACTGCGCCACCAGGGAAGTCCTGCATGTGTCTTTTTGAATTACGGTTTTCTCTGGGTATATGCCCAGGAGTCATCCTGCTTCTTTTAAGGCAAACTATTTTGGTTTTCATTTTTATGGAAGCAAGTCACACTTTTCATTCTTGTTGAGCTTCTGGGGGAACTGCTGTTAGGCCAGTCTTCCTGGTTCCATCCTGTGCACTTCTTTTTTTTTTTTAAGCCAAGTATAAGGCTCTGCATTTATTTTCATTACCTTTTATCGTTCCAGTCTTGTGATATTTTTTAAATTGTTATCCTTTTTACTTATGTATCAACTACCTCATCCAGCTTCCTATCTTGAGTCTGCCTTCATCCAAGTCATTGGTTCTTTCTGAACGGAACAAGCCCATCTGAAAAATGGCCCACTGTCCGGCCAACTGCTCCAGCCAGACACCTGGAGGTCATCCCTGACTTCTCATCTACTCACTCATTGCTCATCTCTAATTCACTGGTAAATGTCCTATCATTTCCGCCTCTAAAATATATCCCAAATCCATATGCTTCTTTTTTTTCCATCTCCACAGCCACTACTCTAATCCAAGCCACTGTCATCTTTAATTTCTGGGCCACTGTGATAACCTGTTTCCCTTTTCTTGACCCCTCTGATCCATCCAGCAGCCAGAGGTATCTTTTTGTCCTATTGCTTTATTATGTTTCTTCACCACTAGACTGTAGGACAGGCCACGATGGTTTAATTCACAGTCATGGCCTGTCCTACTTACCTGTTTACTTCCAATACCAAACACAGCACATAGCGGACTCCTGGCTAAGTACAAGTGAATTTACAAAGATTAGAATCCCATTTGTAAGCCACGTGAGATGCCAAATATCTTGCTAAAATCAAGGTACACTCTGCTTAAGCCAGTTTGGTGACCTACCAGTTCACTCGTTCTTTTTTTTTTCTGAAAAAGAATTTATTTTTATTGAATTTTTAGCTTTAATTAAATTAATTTATTTATACAGCAGGTTCTTATTATACCAGTTCACTCTTATCTCAAAAGATGAAGTTAGGTGAGCACGACTTTTAGGAAAACCTTATTTGCCCCCAGGGAGCAGTGTTTTCTGAAGTAATTGCATGTAAATAAGCTATTTGATAATCTGCTCTAGAATAATGTTTGGGATACACTTTTTACTACTTTTGAAAGCTGGGATGAAATTGGCCCATTTCCAGTCCTCTGGCAATACTCCATGATTTTTCTTTTTTAATTCATATGCTTTTTAAAAAAAATTATTTGTTTTTGGCTGAGTTTGGGTCTTCATTGCTGCGTGCGGGCTTTCTCTAGTTGCAGTGAGTGGAGGCTACTCTTTGTTGCGGTGTGAGGGCTTCTCACTGCAGTGGCTTCTCCTGTTGTAGAGCATGTGCTCTAGGTGCACGGGCTTCAGTAGTTGTGGCTCACAGGCTCTAGAGTGCAGGCTCAGTAGTTGTGGTCCACGGGCTTAGTTGCTCCGCGGCATGTGGGATCTACCCGGGCCAGGGCTCAAACCCGTGTCCCCTGCATTGGCAGGCAGATTGTTAACCACTGTGCCACCAGGGAAGTCCCTCCATGATTTCTTAAATATTCCTAGATATTTTTACTCTATTTGCTGCAAGAAAATTTTGACTCACACATTAAAACAATGAACATCTAAACATCTATCTTAAAAACATTTATCTGTCATTGTTTTGAATCATATTGATAGGACTATGATTCTTGTGCTTCTATAATTTACCCAAAGATTATATGGACAACGTTATTAAAAATTTCATTTTTTAAAGTATTTTATGCTAATGAAATGGAAAGCTGTGACAATAAATGGAACCAACACACTTAAGGAGACTGAAATGTTCTATGCCATGGTTGTGGTGGTGATTCCACAACTCTATTTGGGTAAACTCATCAAATCTTATCCTTTAAATGGGGAAATTTTATAAATTATATCTCAAAAAAAAGAAAAAAAGAAAAAAACCGAACCTCCCAGCACTTTAAGGGCGATGAGACTATCTTTTAACAGCCCAGCTATATAACGAGAAATCATACGACATCCTTCAACTGAGCGTCAGAGTCCTTGAAAGAGGTGAAGATGAAGCAGCCGTCACTGCTGCGGATCCAGAAATAGCTCAGATGGGGGTGTTCAAGGCTGCCACGCAGGTGAGGGCTTTCAGCTCTTCCAGGACCCGCTCCTCTCAAAAAAGAGAACCCTTACCAACCCTCCCAGCATGACTCCTCCTGTCCTCTCCTTTGCCAGAGTTCAAAGCAGCTATTCTCAAATTTCAATGTGTATATACGTATCTCCTTAGGATCTTGTTAAAATGAAGATTGTCATTCTGTAGGTCTGGGATGGGACCTGAGGTTCTGTATTCCTCCCGAGCTCGCAGGCAGTGTTGATGCTGCTGGTCCATGGACCTGAAGCAGCCAGCTCTGGTCCCCCCGCATATCCATCTCAGTGTTTCTGTTTCTCACAACCTCCGAACCAGCGCCACCACACTGCCCGCCACGCCGCCTGCAGGTATTCAGCGTGAATACCTGCAACACGGATCCCACCGCTGTCCAGGTGAGACTGCACTGAAGGGAAGCATTTACAGCTGAACCATTACCATTCCTGTGAGTCCCTGACCGGCGCTCAGTGTGAGAGCGAGTCCTGTCTGCTTCCTTTGGTCGACTTCCTAAGGGTAGTAGAGCATTACTTACCTCACCAGGATATATATTTTTTAAAGTATTTTCAACTCCACACTCTTCCCCACACTGCCATGTCTTTCCTTCCAAAGGGACCCGAGGCTCACCACACTATATAATCCTTCCTCTTCTAAACGTGGCTGAATGTATAAAAGTTTTTTTTTTTTTTAAATAATGTCCAGAGATGCTTGTTTTATTTCTTACCAGCTGACTGCATTTCAGGCTGGTGACATCAAGTAACAGTTTAATTACCAACTAATTTTGTACCCCTGAACTACAAATCAACAATACAACTCGGCAAGGAGCAATGGGGTCAACGTCTAACTGGGAGGGGCTGGGTTTTCCAAATAAATGGTCTTGGTTGACAGGGTGCCATGGGTGGAGCCACAAGGGCAAGGCCTGAGATCGTTTGGGAGACCCTGACACCTGGTTGAGATAGGCTGAAACCCTGTGAATCCCTAGGCCAAGCCCTCCATCCCAAATCCTAAGAGCACAGCTATAATCTTCCTTTTTGTGGTCAGTTCAGCCCAAACAAGGAGCTGAGCTGGGCCTAGCAAAGTGGATCTGGGGCCTACTTTTAGCTGATCTGTCCTCCACTTGCACTCCCAACCTTAGGGCACAGCTCTTTCTGCAGGTTCTTAGGAAAAAGCCAGGCTTCTGTTAATTTCTTGTCTCTTTTTAGTTCTGCTTTGAGAAGAAAATGGAACATTGGTAACCAAGGGTGGGCACAGGCATCTCAGCAGAGCTCCAGTGGCCCCGGAGCCCACAGCAGGGATGAGTCAGGTCTACGCTGGTGAGTGGTGCTCCTCTAGGAACACAGGGCCACTGCATCCTCCTGGGAGAAGGTCCAAGGGGAAGAATTCATTAATAACATTCCAAGCTAGTAGGAGCTGTTCATCTGAGAAGGCAGAAACTGGGAGAGGGTCAAGATCAAAGAAGAGGGCTTCCCTGGTGGCGCAGTGGTTAAGAATCCGCCTGCCAATGCAGGGGGCATGGGTTTGAGCCCTGGTCCGGGAAGATCCCCCATGCCGCGGAGCAACGAAGCCCGTGCGCCACAACTACTGAGCCTGCACTCTAGAGCCTGCGAGCCACAGCTACTGAGCCCACGTGCCACAACTACTGAAGCCCGCGCGCCTAGAGCCGGTGTTCCGATTCAAGAGAAGCCACTGCAATGAGAAGCCTGTGCACCACAACGAAGAGTAGCCCGCGCTCACCGCAACTAGAGAAAGCCCGCACGCAGCAACAAAGACCCAACTCGGTCATAAATAAATAAATAAATTTAAAAAAAATCAAAGAAGAAAGAGCTAGAAAGGAGGGATGAGCAATTCGTTCTTATCACATGGGAGGCACTCCATCCAAGTAAACAATTACTACGTGAATTGTTACTGTAGTTCCTCTTCTTTTTCTCACCAGAAAATTACACAACCTTCCTTTGAGTTCTGGAGATCCCCTGCCCAAGAACCGACTGACAAGCTGGTGTTTTTCTCTGAGACCAGGACAGACCAAGTCATTGAGGACAGGCTGGTCTCAGCAGGATCTCTATGCTGAGGCTTCACGTGGCCGCCGCTCCCACCGTGCTCAGCCTGTGCTCACGGGTGTCTCTGAGCCATAGGGCTCTGCAGATGCGTACTGGCACCCGAGGCAGGGCCGGAGCACCCATGCTCCGCCCCTTGGTGCCCACAAAATCCTTCTTGAATTGAAAAGTATCCTAACGTTCTAGTGCTATTTAATCATGCAAGTACCTTTGTTTCTATATTCTTTGACGTCCTCAGTGCCTGGGAGAATGTCTGGCACATAAAATGTACCAGTAAATATTTGATGAATAAATGAATTATTTGATTAAAAAATATAAAACTTTTACCATCCTCATGATTAGAAGAGCCCACATAAAAACTACCTTGCTGGACGAAAAGTGGTCTTTGTTGCTCGTCCTGCTTTTATCTAACATCATCTCCCAGCAAACCACAGCCCCTCACTCCTAAACTCACAGACATAGATGCTCGTCCTCTGCAAGAAAATGTAAAACCCCAGGACAAGGGAATTGGACAAATGGCAGGAAACATTCTGTTTTCTGGCCAATCATCTTTCTCCAGTCCTTCCCTGGGGTGCGGGTCTCTCCCAAGCTCTCTTCTACCTCCTTCCTTTCTTCCACATTTCCAGGCTGTCTCTGCCCTCCTGCACTTTCCTCCCCACTTTCTCATTCACCTCTGATCTCCACTCACTCTGCTGCTCTTCCATTCCACCCCCATTCTTCCTATGAGAAATATCTCTATGAAGTGAATAAAGATTTAAAAACACCGCTGAAGACAGTGCCAGTGGGGGATGAGGGAAGGGCTGGAGAGCTCACCGAGGTTGAAGTTAAAGTGTCACCCATCTGTACGATGAGAGAGCTCAGATTCAGGGCTTTTCCGGGCCAGTGTGACAGAGCACCAGTGGAGGAAGGGGATTTCAGGTGTGGGGAAGACCTGAAGGGGTTTAAGTGAAGGACCGTGGCATCTAAGCTGGACAGGGAAGGAAGCACAGAGGTCCTCAATGACATTTAAGGCCAGGCACAGTGGGAGTATCCAAGGGGGAGCCCTTGGAGGGAAGTAGAGGAGGCTGCAGTCCGAAGCAGGGTGTTTGGAAGGTACGTGCATGTAGGTGGTGCAGCCTTGTTCCTGTGGGGTGCCAGTGGGAGAGGCTTACGTGGAGAGGAAATGGCACACAGAGAAAGTTTATTTAACAAGAGCTTAGATGGAAGAAGACACGTCTGAAAATTAGGAGAGGGGGACAAGCTGTTCTGAGACTCTAATTCATGGGGAAGTTATAAATATTTTGACAAATTCAAAATTATATTTTACATACAAATGTACTCCTAGAGCTTTCATTTACTTCAATGAGAATTCAGTATAATTAATAAAACACTTTATTGATCACCACTAATTATAAATTTAAGCGTATTCACTATGTTGGGCCCACACTAAGTACTTTTTACAATATTTTACTTATGAGTCGTACTATTACTATCTACCTTACAGATAAGGAAACTGAAGTTCAGAGAGGTTGAGTATTTTGTCCAAGGTCACAAAGTGAGCATCAGAGCCCTCAAACCCTGGTAGTCTGACTCGAGTCCTTACCCACCACGCTCTATTGTCTGCCAAAGTCCAATGTGCACGGAAGGATGCCAGTGTAAAAAGCAAGACCCAAGCAGAAGACAAAAAACTTAGAGTAAAATATATCAAAATGTTAACAGAGCTTGTTTTAACAGTAAGACTTTGGGTGATTTCTTGATACTTTATTTTATGCATTTTCAAAACGGTCTTTAATGATTATCTTACTTTTGCAATAACACTATTAAAATGAAAAATAAAGGAAACTTTCAAATGAAAAGTATTATTATTCCAAACCCTTTTTGGGGTGTGTGCATTTGTTTAAGCTCCAAGCTCATTAATATAGTCCCTATTTCATTTAAGGAGCTCAAGAAATGCTTATGGAAAGGAGCAGAAACATCTAATTATTCAGACCCAAAGTAGACTTCTTAGTCACTACATCCTAATTAAATTTCAACATTCTGAGGGTCAGAGGACCAGCACACTAGGATCTAGTAGCATGTGATTATTTGTAATATTTACAAATTGAACTAGAGAATGAAAGGGATGGTTTTTAAAGCCTGGGCAGGGAACAGGTGAGGATCAATTATTTGTACAATTCCATTTCTTTCCGTGTAGGCAAATCGAACTTCTGTGCTGCAAAGTTTCTCTTAAACTAGCCTCACTATTGATTAGATATTTTGTTTTGTCTGAGGAAAGGAATATGCATCGCTGGTGACCAAACCAAATAATATCTAATACAATCCTAAAGAGAAAGAAGTGTTTAAAAGAGATTTGCGGAGAGAAATAGAATTTATCAGTTTAGTTGATGCTTTGAGAAGTTAAGAAAATTAGGAGGAGGGCTGAGTTTAAATGAGGAAGTTGTACCAGCAAGAAAGAAAACCAGATGCCACCACCACTTCCTGTTTTTACCTACAGTCCTTGGTAGAAGGCTATCGGTTTTGTGGGCACTCCATTTATAACTCTAGACACGGTTTCCTTCCTCTTCTTCCATTCCACAAGGATCACTGGTTTCTCTTCTCCTCAAACCTAGATCCTTACCTTTCAAAACGATGCCCCCTTTATCACACTCGAAAGTTGTGATTCCTGAGTGACAAGAATTCCATATAACCATTAGGTAAAGGAACATGTTGTACTTGGTGGGCATTTTGGACTTCCATTCCAGTAGGAATGATGGATTACGGGCTCCATTCACACTTTGCAACTCTGTTTCCACGGTAACAACGCACATTTCAGGAGAGATGGGAGAGTTAAGAGGAATACACCTTCGTTGCCCTCCCTTCCCTCATCCCACCCCCAACTGATGTCATCCTGGGCAAGTTGCTCAGCCTCTGTGAATCTTAGCTTCTTTATCTGTAAAATGGGGATGATAAATAGGGTTGTTATACAGGTTCCACGAAACAATGTACACTTTATAACTACCTTCTTTTTTTAGCCCTTTAAAAAAGTAAAAGCCATACAAACAGAGGCTGCAGGTGGCTTTGGTTTTTGGGCTGTGGTCTGCCGACCCTGATACAGATGTAGATCATTAATACCATGTGCCTGATGAAAGGTGAAGCGTGTGGCCATAGAACAAAGCAAAACTAACTGGCCCACATCAGGGCAGTTTTCTAATCTACTAAACCAACTACCACTCTATGAGTAAGAAAAGTTCAAGCTACTCTGGGAAATCCAGATTTCTGGACTATTTGGATCAACTGTGCAGATACACATCTGTTCTACTGTAACCCGGAAGAGTAAATGTTAAAGGCATTCTACACATCATGGCCGTGAACAGTACTGTTAAAACCTTAGACAGTTTTAGTTAAGTTGCCTCTTGCAGACTAAGAAAAACACGGGGCCCCAAAATGGGGGCCACGCTGCTGTCCTTGGGTAGTACCGGGGCACCCGATGCAACACAGCACAGGCAGGACTGAGTGAGCTCAGCGTACACGCTCTCGCACATTCGCACACACACAAACACACACCACACTCCTACGTCTCTGGGGCCAAGAGAATCGATTTCTTGGAACCCCCCTTATCAGATACATAACAGATGACTCATCAACTAAGCACAACTGCTCAACTTTTAAAAACAGTGGGTGGGACCCATCGCCTACACTTGCCAACTCTGTTTACAAAGCAGGCACTCATTTTTAGCACAACACCCCTCCCCCCTTTCCTATTTGCCCATTTCTGAAAAGTTCTTCATCCAGTGAATTTCAATAGAGTTCAATGGCACTGCCGCTGTCCTTTCTACGTGTATTTCTAATGCTGGCAAGCCTGAATGTGCATTGCTCCCCTTCCAGTATTATTGTTCCCAAACAAGAGACTCTGATGCCAATGATTTTTGCTGCCAGCTGAAGGACAACAATTTTCTCTTCAAATCATTTCTAAGGAACGGAGACTATAACTCAAAGAATTTTGAAAACAAGTAAGTGACTGACGTAAGACGTAAGGTGAGTATGCCTCCACCCAGGGACCTCCTCGGATCATCAGAAGAGCAGCGTTTCCTATTGACTTCCCCTTCATCGTCCTGTTTTGATATCACAAAATCCAATTTGGTCTTTCCTTAGGAGGCAAAGAATTGCCTGCTTAGGGGCCTACAGAGAAGACAACTTAACATTTACCAGGAATGACTTGAGAGATATCACACAAACCATCTTTGTTACTGCTAAAAGCAAAATTATCACCTTGGTGGGTGTGATTCAAACTTTTGGGAATATATGGAAAGTAACAGAGCAATGACAATTCAAGAACATGCAGAGTATTTGCAAAGGTACACTGCAATCTCACTCCAATTTGGTAGAATTTGCTGAAAATGATTTAGAAACTCCAGAGAGCTACTATCCTGAGGCAGTTATCTGAGGCTGCAAACCTCTTGAAAGAACAAGAAGATCATTTTTGTGACACGATAGTAACGATCAAATAACTATAATATCTGAACAGGACTTAGGGCAATGTGTTGATGGGTCTGTTGTTCTAATTCCATTTCTGCCTACCCCTTATGCAGGCTGAATTGTAAAACACAGAATTTAAAGAGAGAAGGCACCTGGTAGTCTGATCTTTGTTTATAGAGTCCTCATTTTATAGATTTATCTTTACCGGCATGGCTATTTACTGAGTTGTTTGTAAACACTGTGATTGTAGACAATACAATGTTGTATCTTTTTGGTGGTAGGATAATGGTAAGTGATAATGGTCACAAAGGTAAATACTGAGAGAGAGAAGAATTCACCTACAACTGGAACAAACAATCCACCACAAAGTGAAGGTAATTGCTGTAAACTGACAATGACAATTACTGTCCTTTTTGCAAACAGCAATTTAGCAACAAACGCCCTTTTAGCAATGCAGTGCTAACCTCGTACAGTATTCCTTAACAGTCTCTAACCATTTTGAATTTTCAAATGAAGGAGGCATTCCCAGGAAAGTAATCAATGGGTGGTGAGTCCCTTCCTAAACTTCTATAAGTTTCATTACATCTCCAGAGCCTACTTTAAATCTGAAGGTGAACTAAACCTCAGAGTTGATGTTTTCCCTCTGCTAAGTTTGCAAAATTATGAGAGCCATTGTTTGCCGTAAAGCCTTGTAAGACTATGCTAATTTTTACATATTCTTTCATTTCAGGGAAACTTGATTGAGAATCAGCTATAGGCAACCGCTGTTCTAGATCCTGTCGTGGGGAGAGAGACAAGGAAGACATTAATCCTGCCCTTGTAGGGCTCAGTGTTCAATAGGGAACAAAATATATACACCTAAATAATGGAAGTAATACTTGCTATTAGAAAGATAAAGGCTACACCAAAAAGAGAAGGAAGGGAGATCTTTCCTTCCATCTGGGATGATCAGAGAAACACTTTTGGAGATGGCACCGGACCTGGGTCTCACGGGACCGTCAGGATTCAGAAGCACAGGGACGGCATGGGAGGGGGGTGGCAGAAAGGCCGAGGTGATGGGCACGGTGCCGGCGGCCCCTACAGAAGAGAGGGAGGCTGGTGTAGCTGAGGCAAAGGCAGTCTGCAGGCAAGTGTGGTGAAAATGCAGTTTGGAGCAGGTGGCACTGTACTGATCACTCCTTCTACCTCTTGTGGTCTAAATAGTGACACCGAAAATATTTTTTTCTCAAGTTTTTTGCAGGAAAGAGAAAGAGGAAAAATCTTATGGCAGTGATTTGAAGTTCTCTAAAAAACAGTTTTCTCAACTAGTTTCTTCCCCTAAAGCACATGGTAAAAAGATACTTTAAAGAGTATAAACTTTCCACTCCCACTCCACCCCCAGACCGCGTGTCACCCTCCAGAAGTAGCCACCGTCAACAGTTTTCTTGTTTACCCTCCCAGTCTGTGTAATATATGCACATATTACGCAACCTACCCCCATCCTCACTTCCACCCAATATTCAGTTTGTTTTTAATTTTTCAATACCAGTACATGTAAGTCTATCCTACTCCTTTAAATAGTAGTCTAATATTCCATTTTATGGATCTACTATGGTTATTTAACCAATTCCCTAATAACGAACTTGGTGTTATTTGACTTTGCTATTTCTTGGTTTTCAATTCTTAATTACAAAAAGTTTAGTTAAAGCCCTGGAAGGAATTAAGTTCAAGGGCAGTGGGAAATCTTAAACAGCACATGAGGCAAAGTCAGGCACAGATATGACAAATATGAAGCAGTTCAAAAACTTTACTGGTTTTACAATATACTAGAGGCATGTATTGTACTTGCTGTGACCAGGAACATGACCACCCCTGATACACAATTTCGTACCCTTGGTATTGCTGAACTATTTTCATTACAATAAAGGTGACGGTTCTTGGTGGAACAGTCGTAAAATAGTTCAGGAACACTGACTGATTTTACAAGGTGATTTTAAAGAGCTAAAGGATTAACTTGCAAGTATCCATTGATAAGAATAAAATTTGTCTCAAGAAGTACATTAATAATGTAAGTTTGGCTTCTGAAGGCATCACTAAAAGGCAGTATAGTGTCTTAGATCACTCAGGTTCTAGACTCAAGAAATCCTGGATGGAACATGGAACCCTGGCTCCCCTATTTTCTAAGTTGTTATTAAGCCTCAGTTACTTCATCTGTAAAATGGGGCTAACATTTACTTCATAGTGTTGCTGGTGGGGATTAGATGAGATAACATGGTATATATAGTTACCATTCAATAAATGTTAACTATTATTTGGTAACTACCTAATTAATACTTTAACAAACACTTAGTACATAGTGTTACTATGTACCAGGCACTGCTGGTACTCTCTCCATCTCCGTCTCTCTCTCTCTCTCCCTCTCTCTCCCTCTCTCTCTCCCTCTCTCTCTCTCTCTCTCTCTCTCTCTCTCACACACACACACACACACACACACACACGCTCACTCAGTTTCTTATAGCAGCCCTATAGGGTTGTACTAACTAATAAATGTCTTCTTGTGTGCCACTTTTCAAAGTGTGCTTTTAGATACATTATCTTTTTTATTCTCACAACCACTACCCCAGTGAGAAAGAAAATGCAAGACACCAAAAAAAAGGCAGGAATTATAATCAACCAAAATAAAATTTAAACGATTGTTTCATTCAGATTGTAACGTTGTTTCACAATTATCATTTCAAACAGATTGTTTACAAACTCAGTGTTTATGTTAAACTATGACATCTCTTTGAGCTCCCAGCAATGTCATGAATTACATTCTCATTTTTCACGGTTTTAAACTTAAAGGTTACATGATTAAAATAATAATAAATAATAATGATACATGCTAAGAAGTTATGGGAAAATATAAAGCATTTATTACTTTATCAGATTCCATACGGTGTAATAAACCTCTCATTTACCTAGCACAGTGAGGAGGTCACATGCTCTTCAGAGATTAATTCTCTATAAAATGTATGCGTTTAATAGAAATCTTTAGAAAATGTAACTTTCCTATTTGGGGAGATGGTAATGTGAAATAAACAAAACAAAAGCCATCATTCTTCTGTGCTTTTACTTTTTTTTTTTTTTGCGGTACGCGGGCCTCTCACTGCTGTGGCCTCTCCCGCTGCGGAGCACAGACTCCAGACGCGCAGGCTCAGCGGCCATGGCTCACGGGCCCAGCCGCTCCGCGGCATGTGGGATCTTCCCGGACCGGGGCACGAACCCGTGTCCCCTGCATCGGCAGGCGGACTCTCAACCACTGCGCCACCAGGGAAGCCCAATATTTACTTTTAATTCCTACTTTTGCTATGATGGAGTTATGGGGAAGCTGTGGGAAAAGAGTAGCAATAGAAGAGGAGGACGCAGGGGAAAGAGATTTCTTCAGCACCCTTTGCCTTTCCCTTGGATCCCACTCAGGAAAACTCAATTCAATAGGTGCATTTTACCCTTACCCGTGCCTCAGCACATCCCCAAACTGCTGCCTCAGGGAACAGCCCCATTTTACTGCCAACAGAGAACATACACCTTCAGAACAACTGTCCACTGAGATTCACCACTAGCATACTTCCGGTTCCTCCGATGCAATTATAAGGCCTCAGGATTTAGGATAACACAAAACCTCACAGCATTCTCATAATAGGGCTGAATTCACTGAATCGAACTGAATCAGACGTGTGTTAAACAGGAATGACAGCCATTATAGTCAGGCCCCAAAAATGAGCCCCAAACTCATCCAGCAAAAAGAAATCACCCCAGCAAGTTTCCAGATGACTCCAATGAAGAGCCCAGCGCCCAGCCTCAGTGAGACACAGAGGAGCCTTCGCAGCTGCTTTTCTAAAGAAGCCTGGACAGCCTTGGGCTCTTTCTCTGCCTTGGCCAATATGAGTCTGGAACGGGGCCCTGTACCAGATGAATTGTCTTCTTCCTGCCAACTGCTTCTTGGCTTGAGCAGTTGTGGGAACAGCTGGTTTTATAACACAGAGTGAGCCCTTGTTCTGAGGTAGGAGAGCTCTGCATTCTGTGAAAAACTTGTAAGTTTGGGTCTCTATACAACTACCTTCATGAGCTTTAACCTGAAGGTTTGGTGTGTTGTGCTTGCTATTCATGCGTCTTGCAAAGAACTAAACAACCTATGAGAGTTTTACCCAGAGGAAATCTTCCGGCAACTCTAAAAGTCACCTTTACCCAATTCTTTGTCTCAATCAGAAACTGAAGAGTCATGAGATAAGAGATCACTTATCCCTGAACCAGTATAACTAAAAATCAACCAAATTCCAGGAATGGTAGGTTGAAAACAAGAATTTACTCTTGCTCCCCTGGCCCCAATAATCCAGTAAAGCGATTTCTTAAGGCATAAAACTGCTAGGATAGTAAGAACAGGAGAGAAGAGACGATAGTAACAAAAATTCAGAAGCTGGAAAGTGGACAGAGCTGAGTCTTAAATTGGCAGTGGAGAAAGCCAAGACCAATCCAATTTACACCACAGAATTCCCAAAAGGCCCTGGTGGCATTACTGGAAGTAGGGAACAATGGACAGGATGAACTAAAATAAAGAGGATCTGTTGAACTTCTTTCAAGAAATAGCTAGATTCCCCAGACCAGGCACCTACTCTGTAAAGCAGAGTGACTGCTCCTCTCCCATCTTGGCAAAAGATAAATAAATATACAGAACATATATTCTCTGAAAAGTATAAAATGTAAGTCTCCGAGTGAGGGACTCAGCACAACTTGTGAGGGAGGGGTTCTGTAATGAAAACTAGGATTGGGTGAACACATGCACAGAGATATTCACCCAAGCCCTTTCCCCCAACTTGGTTCCCATAAAGATGGCAGCAGTGCCCAGACCCTACAGGCAGGTGACTGGAAGGTCTTCCCTGGGTGATCTGAACAGCCAAGAAGAAACTGACACGGCTGGTTCCCCAAGGAAAGGGCTACTGACAGCACCTCTAGTGAAGCTATTTCCAACAAACCCCACTCATGTGTACCAGGCTCCAATTAGCCTTGTTCCAGTCCACCCCCTGCAATTCTTGAATACAGCAGACAGAGAAGGGCAACCTGACATCTAAGGAAAAATTCTAAAATGAAAGAGTCCAAAACAAACAGAAAAATCAACTTGCATCACAGGGATACAATCAGCAGAACTCAGATTATGGGAAACACAATACGACAAATGGTCCAGTTTCTTCAACAAATAAACTGCGCAGAAAAGGACAACAGAAAATGGGGGAACCTATAGAGTGAAAGAGACTTAAACCACATAACAACCAATTGTAGTATATGGACCTTATTTGAGTACTGATTTAAACAATCCAATTGCTTTTTAAAAATAAGGTAAGCAGAGCAATTTAAATATTGTTTGGGTATTTGATGATATAAGGAACTGTGGTTAATTTTCTGGGTATGGCATATCATGGTTATGTTTTTACAGTCCTTATATATTAGAGAAGTACACTGAAATATTTATGGATGAAACGATGTGATGGCTGGGATTTGCTTCAAGACAATCTGGGTGAGGGGCTGACTAAACAAGCATGGTCATGAGATGAAGGGAATACAGGGATATTTTAGACTCTCTACTTGATGTCTGAAATTTTCCATAACAGAGAAAAACCATTACTAGAATCCTCAGAGAAAACAATGAAATTGTAAAACAGAAACAAAATAATATAAAAAGGGAACATTCAAAAAAAGTTTAAAAGCCCCTGTAAATAAAAAAATAATAAGAGAAATAAAACATTCAGTAAAGAGTTGGAAAAAAATTGGTGGCATATTCCAGAGAGTACAGTGAAAAACTTTAGAAATGAAAATAAAGAAAAGAATAGAGTTAGAGGGCTAGTCCAGAAGGTCCAAAATCTTGGTAACAGTTCCAGAAAGAGAGAAAAGAGAAAGAGAAGGAAGGAATTCATCAACACAACAATGTAAGAAAATGTCCCAGAACTGAAGACCATGAATTTCTAAAAGAAAAGATGTACCAGCTGCCTGACACAATGGAGGAAAAAAGGCACACAGCAAGACACAGCACTGTGAAACACTGGGAACAAAGAGATTTGGCAAGTGTCCAGAAAAGACAAAATAAAAACAAAAGCCCTGGCTACATAAAAAAGATGAAGAGGGCTTCCCTGGTGGCGCAGTGGTTGGGAGTCCGCCTGCCGATGCAGGGGGTGCGGGTTTGTGCCCCGGTCCGGGAAGATCCCACATGCCGCGGAGCGGCTGGGCCGTGAGCCATGGCCGCTGAGCCTGCGTGTCCGGAGCCTGTGCTCCGCAACGGGAGAGGCCACAACAGTGAGAGACCCGCGTACCGCAAAAAAACAAAACAAAACAAAACAAAACAAAAACACTCTGAGCAGTTTCTGGCATAGAGTAAGAGCCACAAGAGTTGTTCTTGTTATCATCACCAAAGAAACGACTCTTTATCCTATGTTAACATATAACTACTTGATATATTACAATAATTAAAAAGAAAGCAATCAGTGTAAAACACATGTCCAAACCAAACATATTTCCAGCTTTGGAATGACTGAAAATTGTCATAGACCATAGGGTTTTGGAGGTTAACAGAGTTCTGAGATTTTTCTAGTGCAATTTCCTTGTTTCAAAGGGTAGGGAATTGAAGCTCAGAATAGCTAAGTAACTTGCTGGACTATACAGCCAAGTCAGGAGAGGAGTTGAGATGAGCAGTCAGGTGTTTCATGTCAATGCACTGAATTTCACAAGTGTAGCTACTCAAACTCCATCTATGGTATCGTCACAGGGTCAGAATTTCACATATACAAAAAAAGTATCACCACAGAAATATTTTATCCAACTCCTGTCATTTTACCCTAAAACCTGCCACTTGGCTCATGATATACGTAAACAGAAAGACCACCTAGAAAGATCCAGCGGGGGCAATAAAGGGAGGAGGCTACAGTTGGGTTTACTGGTTAGGTTGACAAGAGGAAGGTAATGTATTAGATTCACTGTCCTACACAGAGTTGTTCTGATTCTAGGATGGATACCTCTAGTGGGTTTACACACAAAAGTATGAATATTAATCCCTAGTGCTGTGGACCAGTATGGTGCAGCCTGGATGGGCATTTCTGATGCCTGAGTAGTGGAATGGGTAGCAATGCACTTCCATCACAGTCTTCTAAATCTTTCTAAAGGAATAAACACAACTTGCAGGATTAGTAGACATTTTGGTCACTGCTTCCAAGGAAATGATGGATCTGGCAATGAGGACTACTGGGCAAGCCCAGTGAAGAGCGTGAGTGTCGTCAGGGGTGAAAGCACCACTTGTTACTCCTTTGAGGTCTGAGAAATCAGGCTGGGTGGGAATTTTCCTGGTATAAATTGTATGATCTGTCTTCATCTCATTCCAACTGAAATTAAGCCCTCTGTACATTTGCAGAAAATCTCATTCAACAGTTTGAGATGAACTTATTTCAGAAGAAAATTGCCCATTTTCTTTTCACTGAATCTCAGGGGGAAAGTACAGAATAATTTCTCATCTCTAAAACACTGAAAACTTCTATGCTTCTTGAATATTTCTTACAAACGAATTTGCAGTTACCTTTGGATATAGTACGTGTTCCACAGCTATCCAATACCAAAGTGGTGACTGGATGGATTAAACACCTCAATATTTTCACCATTTATTGATAGCTGAGATTTAAAGTGACAAGTCTAGAGTCCAAAAATACAAAAAGTGCTATTTTCAAATCTTTTATCCTTTTTGCAAGTGCTTATTTTGGTATTTTTGATTAATGAAAAGATTTTCTCCTTTTACTTTCTTATAAACATGAGGTGCTTCCTGGAAAATCATTCAAACAAACAATATAGAAGGATGCACTGTAACTTAGCCAAGTTAGTAAAACATAGAAAGAAATAAGAACTATTTCGAAATATTTCCAATGTCTTCTGTGTATGAACAGAAACATACAGAAAATACAGTTTTTTAAATGAAAGGTACGGCAGTATCAACACTCACAGAAAAAGTAGGATTCCGGTATTTGCCAGGGCGAAGGCGAGTCCCAAAATCCCACTGCCCATAATGGCGTTGCTTAGGTTAAAAACAGACATGCCCAAGGAGGTTGTTCCTGGAATCTGAACAGAGACACATTAAGCAAAAGAGTCCTCAAGACAGATCATCACGCCAGAGCCTTTAAAGAAAGCACTATCAGGAACCAACAGGGAAATGAAGTTCGAGGAATCCTTTCTTAGTGGTCTAGTTACTTTTTTAAAATGGGTTTCAGGAGAAAATACATAGGCTCCGAGGAATAACCCGGTGAATAAATAGCTATGTTTTTGGTACTACGCTGGATGAATTAGCCATCTGTCACAATTTATGTAATTTTAAAAAATAAGCAAACTTTATTATAATGACACTTACATAGTCATCACATTTCTTTTTTTCCAAATGGCTGTTCGTGAGACTCCTTCTACTTTCACGATCAGAAATAAACTTGCTGTAAAGAGACGTATTATGATTTAATTTCATGATAATGACTTGAAAATTTAACATCATGACTAAATGATTTATTACTTACCAAAACATCACACATAAAAAGTTATCAACCAGTTACTTAAGAGTTTATAGTCCTATTCAACCACTCTCCCTACCTCATTTTTGTTTTGGTTTGGTTTTTTTTTGCCAGTGTTAGTTGTCCACATTCTTGTTTTACCAAATAAACTAAACGTGCTCCAAGGGCAGACACCTTGCCTCATTCCTTTTTATATCCCTCACTCTACTTAGCACAAAACAATGCAAACAGCAGGTGCTCATCTTGAGAGGAAATGAAAGACAACCATAAGTCAAAAAGAGCTATAGATTTTGAATCATTTTAATACTAATAAATTAAAACATTATATGCAATGCAAATTGTTCTCTAATGGAAAATTAGATGATGTCAAGAATACTATCGATTGTTCTCTAGATTGTTCTCTAATGGAAAATTAGATGATGTCAAGAATACTATAAAGCTGGCATTTAAAAGAATATTGGAGGCAGGATTCCTTCTGAGCTCACATTCCTGGAGCACAAAGTTATTACATAGGAATTCCCTCCCCCCAGCAAAAAGGAAAACAACTCTTTTCCCATCACACATTCTTTCAGCACCTGCTTATATGCAAGTCACTAGACCAGGCAATGTGGGAGATATGGGGGTGTGTAACAAGCGATGCAGCAGTAGCCCACAGGAAATTATGGTGGAGGAAGCAGGGCGTATGGTCCATGGTTAGAGGCAGAGCTAGTAGGGCTTAAAGCAAGCATGGGATTCAGAACGTGAGTTCAAATTCTCACTTGCTCTGAGGGCCTGAGTATGCTACCCCAGTTTCCTGATCTGTGAAACGGGAACGACGCTATTATATTACCTCATAGTGTTACTGGGAGAATTAAATGAGAGTACATGTAAAACATCAGTACAGCTCCAGGCACAGAGGAAGAGCAACACATGGGAAAGATTCAGACAGGGTGAATGGAGTACAGTATACGCAAATATACAGAAGGAGGAATTCAGAATGCTCTAAGGACCAGCAAATATATTTGGGATTAATATCAGAACTTTAAGTGCTATTGTCAGAGAAAAGTCTATTCATAAGCAAACTGCTACATGTATTAGTTAAGACATGTTAGGGGTGCTTTTCGGCTCTCCTTCTGGAAATTTTATTATCTGGTCTAAGTAAGAAATAATCAGTGCGTTTTCCACTAATAAATATAAAGCCACTTGAACTGGACTATCTTAAAGAGGCATATATCTTTAAACTATACATTATATTTTCATATGCTTTTTTTTTTTTTTTTTTTTTTTTTTTTGCGGTACGCGGGCCTCTCACTGCTGTGGCCTCTCCCGTTGCGGAGCACAGGCTCCGGATGCGCAGGCTCAGCGGCCATGGCTCACGGGCCCAGCCGCTCCGAGGCATGTGGGATCTTCCCGGACTGGGGCACGAACACGTGTCCCCTGCATCGGCAGGCGGACTCTCAACCACTGCGCCACCAGGGAAGCCCTCATATACTTTTTTCTAATGAGGCTATATTTCACCATAAACCATGTTTTAATGAAAGATATATATCATTAATGTTGGTTTTATTTGTCTACCGTTTTCATCTTTAATCCATATTCTTCAGGTCTGCATTATTTCGCCAGGAGAAACCAAAGCCAGGCAACATAGATACTATGAACTTGCCCTGAGGCCACCATCTGGTATGAGCGGCGCTGCCTGCGGTTTATTTCCTTCCGCATCTGCCTTTGCCTAGGACCTGTCCAGTGACTGTCAGAGATGAAAAGGAAGTGAAGAAAACCTTGGTCTCCTGAAACCCAGGAGCTGACATTCCAGCTGAGGAGAGACCAGACCAGCTAACACCAGAATAGGAACATCAGGCCATGCAAAATGGAGATGAGATAAGGAAGCCAGAGAAGGAAAAACCATTATTGGGTGGGATTAGCCCGAGGAAACTAAAGGGCTGAGGCCTGAGAAACAGCATTGCAGGGTCTTAGCAAGAGAATGACATAATGAAAGCTGTGTCTTTGGAGACCCATCTGGCAGTTCTCTAGCCTTGGCTCTTCTTTTGCCCTTAACATTTTAAATCTTTCCCAAGAACTGAGGTTTACAGATCTGGCTGGAGAGGGACCGGGAGAGCAGCCTTCCTTTTCACCCAGGCGGCCCAAGGGAATGGGGGTGCTGGACTTTCCAAACTGAAATTGACTCATATTTAGTGTGGCTGTTAAATAAAAGACTGTATACAATCAGGCTAATTTTAACAATCAACTCAAGTCTACCAAATCATTATCCAGAAGGTCCCCTGTTTGCCTTTCTTGCAGAGAGACTTGCTTTTCAAAGAGAATCTCCATTGTTTTTAAATTAAGGGGAAAGCCTGAACGTTTTCAAATAAACTAAACCAAACACCAGTAAACCTCCTATTATGGCAGATCTAAGTTCCTGGCCTGCCAATGCTCCCCAGACTTGCGGCAGAAGACTGATAGAGAAGAACCGGATCAAAGGAACCTGGATGCAGGGGCATTCAACAGGGTCAAACACTGCAACGGAAGGGGAGGAAGAAGAGGCCCCTGCATGCTTGCCAGCTCTCTGCGGCAGCGCTTCTGCAGGATGAGAATAATGCAAGTGACCTGCAGAGCTGTTGTGATGAGTAACCATGAAAAAGCACATTAAAACACATAGTGCTTTGAGTGCTTCCCGATTCTGTCTCTTTCTGTCTGCTTTCTACAGCAAGACTTAATAGGTTTTCCCAAAAATCTTCACTGGTGCTCCCACTGAAAAAGTTTCGAGTCCAAACTGCTCGCCCTGCAAATTCCAGGTACTGCTGAATTTGATTTTGCCTCACTGTTCAGTCTTAGCTCCCCCTGCTCTTCCAAATGGTCTTCCCAAGAGGCGGTGAGGATCAAGATAAGACCAGGGCATTCTGAGAATAGAGGCTGAAAAACAAGTACCGCTAGGAATCCACTCTCCCCTCAAGAGACCCTCCATCTTCCTCTCTGCCAATGCCTTCCTGCCCGTTCACAACCCTCATCCTCCATGAGTCTGCTGATGTTCTGGTGTGAAAGCAGTTTTCTGACTCTGATCTATTTACGATTTTTCTGTAGCACAGACTGTGGCACTAAGCTCATCTTGCATCCAGAGTGGTGGTGTCATGTTCTCACTCCCTTAGCTCCTCCTTCTATGTACCTGCCCATGTGTTAGCAACTCAGAGGAACCCTCCATAAACCAAATGCGCCTCTTCCATTGAGGAACTAGGGAGTAGCTTAGGCTGCAGGGAAATCTCGCTCAGTAAGAACGAGTACTCAGATAAAGCCTCTGTATTCTCTTTACGGTATTTCAACTTGTTCTTCTGCCTTTCGATCTTTGCTTTGTATTTCTGCAAACTTTTTTTTAAAACAAAATAAAACCAAACTTTTTTTTTTGTAATGGAAAAGTCCATTTATAATAACTAGGTCAAGCAGCTTACCACAAGTTTCTGTTATCTCACCATTTTAAAAATGCAATTTCATGTTAAAAAGCACTGACCTCTGGCAAAGACCTCTTTATTGACTTAAAAATGCACTATTGGAGAAGGTGCCTTTGACATGAGGTCTTGGGAATGATAAAAGTATTATTAAAAAAGCATTTTCAGTGGATCGTTCTGTACCCATAAAGCAGAATCTGATCAACTCTTAGGTAGCCAATTGTTCTGTGAACAAAACAAAACAAAACAAAAATCTACAGTGGCTGTCATGCTGACCTTCAACAGACAAAGCCTTAAAAAGGATGTAGGCGTTATACTGACGTAGTGTGAAGGGAGACAAGCAATATAGAGCAGTTATTCGAAGCCAAAAATCAATCAACAACAATCCAGTTAAGGATGGGTTGTACAATGGGAAGATAATCTTCCTATTCTAATCTCTACCAATCAGGTTCTTACTAGGTTATAGTGTTCCATTGGAAGATTTATAACACAAAAGAGATGAGTGGTTGAACTTAAATGACCTTTCCTAGCTCTTTCCCTGAAACTAACAGTCTATAAAAAAGGAAAAGAGAAAAGGAGGAAAGAAGCATGTAACTGAGAGACTGGAAAACATGAAAGAATTAAAGAAACAGGCATTTAAAGGCATTTAAAGAGAAGACTGAGAGGTGAGAAAAGCCTTATCTGGTGGATAAACTCTACCCAAAATAGAAGCAAACAGATTTTCGTTGTAGCAGGAGCAATTAAAGCCAGGGAAGAATTTTCTGAAATGAAAACTGAATATGGGAAGAAGTTATGGTATCTTCTTCCCTAAGGTATAGAAAAGACATTAGAAGAAGAGAAGGGGTAACTTTTCAAGGGTCCTCCCGATGATACAAATGTAGTTCATGAACTCTGGAAGACATACAGGGACCAAGGAAGAAAAAGGCTGATGTAAGGTGTAGTGACAAGAGGTCCTCATTAAGAAATATCTTAATGAAAGACTCTCAAATTTTGTTAGAAGCTTCCTGGGTCATAACAACAATAACTATTCATGGAGATTAGAGCAACAGTAGATAAATATTAAAATATGTGAATATTTGCCTGGCTACAGCTAGGATAATCTATTAATATTTCAACGACTTTCAGACAACAATAACCAAAAATCATCCCAAACCTAAAACAGTATTATTAGTCCTTGGGTGCAGAAGAAAGAAGTGCTTGCCAAAGAAAGAGGGTTGCACGTTTACTGTTAGAGACTTTCCTCGTACTAAAAGACTTACTCTTGCCAGACACCGTGTCAAGTGCTTTACATGAGTTTTCTCATCTCTTTTCACAATAATTGCATGTGGTTAGTACTATTTTTAGCTCCATTTTGGAGAAATTAAGTAACTTGACCAAAGTTACAGTATAACTAAACTGCTGAGCCATGATTTGAACCTAAGCGGGCTGATGGTACAGCCTGAGTCCTTAACCTACAAACAGCATTGCATTTAATATTCGCCAACAATCCCAGGAGGTCAGGTATTATTTTTATCCCTGTGTTACAGGGATGGAACTAAGGCTTAAAGTACAAGATCACACAAGACCTATGGATGGAGCCAGGATTCAATATAAGTTGAAATCCAAACCATGCACTTAACTGCTCTCTCTGTCTGTCTCTGTCTCTTTCTTTCATTTAACAAATACTTTGTAATGCCTGCCCTGCTCCAGGCACTATTACCATATCATTACAAGGTACAAGAGATATAAAAATGATTAAGATGGGTCCTTCTCTCAAGAAGCCCACATCTAGAGGAATGTCTAGAGCTCATTACTCAAAATGTGGTCCATGGACCAGCTGTAAGGGCATCACCTGGAAGCTTGTGAGAAATTAGAATCTCAGGCCCAGTACCAGAGCTACTGAATCAGAATCTGCATGTTAACAAGGTTTCCAGGTGTTTCACATGCACATTAAAATGTCAGCAGTACTGGTCCAGTGGACATTTCAGAAGGCTTTGCTTTGTAAAGCAATTATACTCCAACAAAGATGTTAAAAAAAAAAAAAAAAAGGCTTTGCTGTTCCAGGTATAGGTTTCTATGACTACAACCCACAAATTAGGGCATGAAATAAAACAACTGAACTGGAATAAGAGCAGGTGTCCTAATGCCCAAATGGCTCTACTCTATTTTTTTTCTTTTTTGCGGTACGCGGGCCTCTCACTGTTGTGGCCTCTCCCGTTGCGGAGCACAGGCTCCGGACGCGCAGGCTCAGCGGCCATGGCTCACGGGCCCAGCCGCTCCGCGGCATGTGGGATCTTCCCGGACCGGGGCACGAACCCGTGTCCCCTGAATCGGCAGGTGGACTCTCAACCACTGCGCCACCAGGGAAGCCCCTCTACTCTATTTTTAACTAAACTTAATAAAATGATTCTTAAGATATCCTAGTAGGGAGTTTCCAGGCAAAGCTATCAGTTATACGCCAGCTAATGAGAAGTCAACATTTGTTTTCAACATTTTCTCTAGCTTCCTAAAAAAAGGCACTGTTACCTAGAAGTTCACTGTTTTGGGAGATGGTTTTCCTAGATTCATATAATTGGGCTTACCTTCCTCCCACCAATGTGAAAAAGCTAACAGAAGAGTCAGAAGTATTAGGTGTAGCTTTGCAGAAATCACGGGTGTGTGTGTGTGTGTGTGTGGGTGTCTTCTTTGATTTTTATTTACCTTTTTGGCTTCATGCTGTAATATGTTGTTTTTAAATTTTCATTGTTCTAGAGCCAGAAATGAAGCAAAATTCATAAACCATGTCAATGAAAGAGGAGAGATAAAATAAAGCAATAAACGCATCACACCACACTTGTGACAGTGGAACCAAATTCCAAAAAACAGGAGGCTGTACAGCCCATGTCTTAGTCATGGTCTCTGGGGAAGTGAGCTCCCCTGGCAGGCACCCCAAGGGGCGAGAAGGGGTGCCTCCCCCTACCGCAAGAGGTTATCACCTCCCAAACAATACTTTTTCTTAGTAAAACTTTTAAATATCAAGTTCAGATCTTAAGCTGAATATTATAAAAGACTCTCATTTTAAGGTCCTCAAGGTTTACACTGCTTTGGGAATGAAGCTTTGTTATAAACCTAAAATGTGCTAATTGTGAAATAGCTGGAATCCCATCCACCACCGTTAACTGCAGGTCAGCAGTGACTACAGAACACCCCAGGGGCCCAGAGCAGAAAATAGCACTGGTAGAGTTTAGCAGAGTTTAATTGATAGTAGAGACTATCTTTCTCATTCACGCCCGAGCAGTTTAATCAGAGGCAGCAGGACAGAGAGGAAAGACAGGGATTTCAGACAGACCTGTGTGTGCCCTTGAGCAAGTTATTTTATTTCTCTGAGCCTCTATTTTCTTATGGTACACTGAATTTAAAAATTTTCCTTATTTGCAAAAGAATACATTGAATGATGTTATAAGGATAAGTGGTAATATATGTAATCACACCTGGCACTCAAGAAATGGTAGTTATTCTTAATAATTACACAGAAAGGTGGTTGAGAGTCCGCCTGCCGATGCAGGGGACACGGGTTCGTGCCCCGGTCCGGGAAGATCCCACATGCCGCGGAGCGGCTGGGCCCGTGAGCCATGGCCGCTGAGCCTGCGCGTCCGGAGCCTGTGCTCCGCAACGGGAGAGGCCACAGCAGTGAGAAGCCCGCGTACCGCAAAAAAAGAAAAAAAAAAAAAATTACACGGAGAAGGTGAAAGAAGCAAACTTGAGTTCAACAATAAGAAGTATCACATGGTGAATGATACTTGGATGGCAATGAGGAAGTATTTGGGTTGGAGACAACCTCTGAGAATACATAAGGAAGAGTACAAGGAGGAGGGGCAGGGCTGAAACTTCTGAGTGTCTGTAAATGATGGCAGCCCAGTCAATTACACATTGTATCAGAATGCAGAGCAGATTATCAGAAATGATTTCTGTGAAGACGCCTGGTTAGCTGACATAATGTTTTCATCTTCCTCCCAATTTCCTTTTGACCCCGCTCCCGCAAGCGTAGCATGGCTGGTGCTCTAGTAAGTAGTCCCCGTATATTCCACTCTCTCCTCCCAGCCTTTTAGGAGGCCTTAGGCTTCAAACAAACCTCACAACTAACTCCCAAGCTGGAAAGCTTCCTGCTAAGGGATCCATATAAGCTGGCTGTAAAATCAGAAGGTCAGAATTTGCAACAACATGGATGGACCTAGAGAGATTATCACACTAAGTGAAGTAAGTCGGAAAGAGAAAGATAAATTCCATACGATATCACTTACATGTGGAATCTAAAATATGACACAAATGAACTTATCTACGACACAGAAACAGACTCACACACACAGAGAACAGACTTGTGGTTGCCAGTGGGAAAGGGGTGTGGGAGGGATGGATTGAGAGTTTGGGGTTAGCAGATGCAAACTATTATATATAGGATGGATAAACAACAAGGTCCTACTGTGTAGCACAGGGAACTACATTCAATATCCTGTGATAAACCATAATGGAAAAGCATATGAAAAAGAATATATATATATATATGTATAACTGAATCACTTTGCTGTACACCAGAAAATAACACGACAATGTAAGTCAACTATATTTCAATAAAATACATTTTTTAAAATAATTAAAAGATAAAATCAGAAGGTCAGAGAATGCCCCAAATCATTAAAAAAAAAAAAAAAAAGATATTTGGTCCTACTCTTGTAACTTAAGAAACACAGGACCCAAGGGTTGGAAGGACTTGCTGAGGTCACAGCTAAGGGTGAGAGCTGCCAGGCCAGCATTCTTCCTACCCGCCCCCTACCTCCCCTCACTCACTGTATCTTTTCTTTTCTTTCTCTTTCATGTACTATTTCTCCGTTTCATGTACTGTTTCATCTACTATTTCTCATAAAGCCATTTGGCTCTGTGTTATTATTACTTAAAATCCATATTACAAACGATGCTTGTAGTGACGTATTTGTCATTTTAACATGGGAACATTGACAAATGCGACTTTGACCATTCCTTGATTAACATGTGTGCAAGGCCAGATGACTGTAGTACACATTCAGATATGGCACGCAGTGAAATTCCAACAGTTGGTCTGATTCATAAACACAGAGCTTTTGAAAAGTTAGGGCTGGTTGTGGTCCAATGTATTTATACATTTTTATTAGACTCAATTGAAAGATCTGAAAGGATGAATAAATTACTTTCCTATTTGCTTCATCTGCTGTTGCAGACGATGCCCAACAGATGTCACATATGAAATTCAAATTACATCTTCAAATGGAGCATAACTTTAGTAATGAATAATTCAAGAGAATAACTGAAAACCAGAATGATATTTTAGAGACATTTCTTTCATTGGAGAGAAACTGTTCGTGGAAAAATACTCACCTATTTATCTGACCATTTTCTACCTCGGTGAAATCATTGGAATCATTGCTAATGTTATCATCTTCGGGCACTGTCATGTTCTGCAATTCAGTTAATTCGAGTCCACTTTTGAAATGCATCATGTTTAGAAAGTACCCGTGGTCCAAATCCTCCTTTTCTGAGTGTATTTACAAATGGATAGCAGCAAAAATATAAGGTTCACACCCCTAAAATACAACACAAGGAAAAATAATTAAACATACGAATATCACACTGATTGCACATAAGCTATTACACACAAATGCTTTGCTGATAACGTAACTTTTACATGTTGCTATTCAAAACATTAAAGCAATCTTGGTGCATCAAATTATAGAGGCTGTAAATTTTCTGTCTTTCATAAATCTTCCTCCATTTTTAACTATAAAATGAGTCATGTCCCATAATCTTTATGCTCACGTTCATAGGAATGCCATGTGATCTGTAGGCAACAGTGATGCCCTTTTATGAAGCAGTGTGTTTAAAAGGAAAGCGAACAGGTTATTTTAATGCGTCAGACCACAGGGCACACATAGAGCTGGGTACAGACTGAACAGGCACAAAAGCACGTCTGATTTAGCAATCCCAGTTTAATAAAAATGCAAATCCTCAATAAATGGCATCATGCAGGATCAACCACCCAACCTGGAGGTCAAGCAGCAAAGGACATATCTGTGTTTTGAAATTTAGCAAACCGTTTATCCATCAACTGCAAGAGATTAAATCAGTCTCTTCAGTGAAATCACTCCATGTCAGGGAGTTAGGGAATTAAAAACTCATACTCAGGGGATTTAGGTTAATCCACCTGAAACTGTATTTCCTCACAGAAATGAAAGACTTGCCGAGTTCACATTTTCTCCCACATGGATGACTGTGATTTAAATTTCTAAGTGGTCACCAATAATATATAAGGGGGTAAAGAGTTTCAGACACACAGCATCACAAATCAAAAAGCAGGTGGCAACAGAGGTATGGTACTGTGATTTATTATAAAGAAGACATATTTGGTCTTCGTTCCTATTTCTGGTTCACAGCTCCCCAAACCCTTAGAACTTCCTAAGTGTTGAGGGTGATAAATGTCTTTTGGTATATTAATGAGGTGACTTTGGGAAAGCACCTACGGATGGGAGCTGGTTGCCAGTGGAGCCAAACATGTGATTAGAGAGTTGGAATTTTTAGCCCCACCCCGTGATTTCCGGGGAGAGGAGACAGGCCAGATCTTGAATCAATCACTAGTGGCCAATGAGTTCATCAATCATGCCTATGTAATGAAGCCTCCATAAAAAGCAAAAAAAGGAGGAGGTTCAAAGAATATCCATACTAGGGACCCAGAACTCCACCCCGTACTGGGCACCCAGCTCCACAAGGACTGAAGCTCCTGTGTTGAGGACCTCGCCCTGTGTATCTCTACATCTGGCTGTTGATTTGTATCCTCTGATATCTTTTGGAATAAATGGGTCACCTAGTGAGTAAATGGGTTTTCCTGAGTTCTGTGAGCTGATCTGGCAAATTAATGGAACCCAAGGAGGGGGTCATGGGAACCTCTGATTTATGGCCAGTCAGTCAGGAGCAAAGGCAATAACCTGGGCTTGTGACTGGTGTCTGAAGTGAAGGGCAGCCTTGTGGCATGGAGCCCTTGACCCGTAGAATCTCATTCTATCTACCAGTGGACAGTGTCAGAATTGAGTTGACAATTGTGGGTGTGGGGAAGCCTACACACACACACACACACACACACACACACACACACACACACACACACA
>NW_021703783.1:35228344-35323316 GCF_005190385.1 Monodon monoceros
ACACACACACACACACACACACACACACACACACACACACACACACATTGGAAATGGGTCCAGGAACCCTTTTAAGAGGTAAATGCAACTTCAAAAGTAAGGCCTGTAAAGGTATAGGAGCCTCACTAAGATAATCTCAGTGAGGCAATGGGGATCATGGAATGAAGCAGAATGTCAGCAAGATCTTTTTTTTAACCTCCAATGGATGATCCATCTTGGATGATGTTTTGATATTTTTGTCTGATCCTGAATTCCGTAAGATAACTGTAACCTAGTTAAGAGTCAAAGCTCCAATGTGCCCATCTAAGCATCCTAGTATATCTGAAGAAGCATTTTGCTAACTGATAATATTTTCAGGACCCCTAGAAAGTACCCTAGAATGACACTTCTTTAAGAATTTCCTTCCTCTCAACCTAGGGCCAAGACGGGAATAAAGACGCAGACCTACTAGAGAATGGACTTGAGGACACGGGGAGGGGTAAGGGTAAGCTGGGACAAAGTGATTGAGTGGCATGGACATATATATACTACCAAATGTAAAACAGATAGCTAGTGGGAAGCAGCTGCATAGCACAGGGAGATCAGCTAGATGCTTTGTGACCACCTAGAGGGGTGGGATAGGGAGGGTGGGAGGGAGACGCAAGAGGGAAGAGATATGGGAACATATGTATACGTATAGCTGATTCACTTTGTTACAAAGCAGAAACTAACACACCATTGTAAAGCAATTATACTCCAATAAAGATGTTAAAAAAAAAAAAAAAGAATTTCCTTCTTCTCTTCCCCACAGCTAGGCCCCACCTTACTCCTTTCCATTCACACCGTCTCCTGTCTAGAATGAATCTTCCCTGGTTCCAGGATCCTTTACAGCTTCCACAAGATAAATACTGTCTAATACCTCAGATTCCAGGAGCCTCACCCTTCCTGCAGGGCAGGGCCTCTCCTGGAAAGCAGGAAGCCAGGATGGGAGATTGGAGCTCCCCGAACTCCTGGTCTAAGGCTAACCTGGCAGCTCAGGGCTGATTCTTCCAGCTAGGGTGGTAGTGCTGGAGCCTGGGCCATGACTAATTGCTTTTAGTGTCTTCACACAGCAGCAGCATTTACAGCCTGTCTTTACTTTGCAAAAGTTGAAGTGCATCAGAAAGGTTAAACCCCCTTGTCACCCCTTGGCCCCTTCTGAAGAAAGCTGCACAAATGGACTGGGCTGGGTAACCCCTAGGAGTCTTGGCACACGGCCTCTTGCCTGTATGACTCCCTCAGAGGCCACTGAAGTGATACCATAGGGCTGCTAGAAAGTTCACTCAGTGGGGACTTCCCTGGTGGTCCAGTGGTAAAGAATACGCCTTACAGTGCAGGGGACAGGGGTTCGATCCCTGGTCAGGGAACTAAGATCCCACATGCCACGGGGCAACTAAGCCTGCGCGCTACAACTACTGAGCTCGCGTGCCTCAACTAGAGCCTGCGTGCCGCAAACTACAGAGCCCACGTGCTCTAGAACCCGCGCCCCACAACTAGAGAAGAGAAAGCCTGCACGCCACAACTAGAGAGGAGCCCGCGCACCACAACGAAGAGTCCCACATGCCTCAACAAAGATCCCGCGTGCCGCAACTAAGATCCGACACAGCCAAAGAAATAAATAAAATAAATAAATAAATAAATAATAAAATAAATCTTAAAAAAAAGTTCACTCAGTGGATGGCGTTTCCAATCTGGGTTAAGGAGTCCTTTTCTCTCTAAAAACTTGTAGGAGACAGGGTACTAGACAAAAAATTTCTGAGGAGAGGAAAAGTTGACTAACAACAGATCTGGAGTCTACTGTTTGAATGTAAACTTTCATATCAATATATGTGTGTGAATACAAATATATACTACACATACACACACACACACACGTGCAATGGACCAAAAAGGAAAAGAATAAAAAGAACAGAGTAAGTTCTGGCCACTAAAATTATGTCAGTATTAGGCAAATGCCAGTTCTAAGTTAATCACATAGGATACATTTTTGCCTTTGGCTTAAAGAGAAATTTATTTTTTCACAGTTCCAGAAGTCCAAGATTAAGCTAATGGCAAGTTTTATTTCTTCTGAGGCCTCTCTCCTTGGCTTACAGATAGCTGTCTTCTTGATCTGTCCTCATATGGTCTTTCGTCTCTCTGTGTGTCTTCTGTATTGTAACCTCCTTTTCTTTTTTCTTTTTTTTTAAATTTAGGATAAATTTTTATTGTTGTGAAATAACCTATCTGAAATCTAACTTACTGTTGAAAATAAAAACTGGAAAAATGGGGAAAATTAACAAAGTTAGTGACATCTGTCACTAAGGTTGAGGCCACACTTAGGAAGTACCATCCATTCAATTTATTATATACATTGAGTGCTAGGTGATGAAAGGATTTTAAAAGTCTGAAAAGGATCTGAGGCAGCTTCACAGAAAAATCACATTTGAACTGGCTCTTGAAAAAGAAAACAAAAATTTTCTGGTTCTAAAGCTAATATATGCCCACTGTAGAATCTTTAGAGCGAACATTGTACAAGAAACCCCACCACCCAAAATGGGTCACTGTTAGAGTTTCACATGCTTCCTCCCTCCTTTTCTTCTTTTTTTCTTTTCCTTTCTTTCTTCCTCTCTAGCTCTCTCTCCTCTCTCTTTTTTATTTAACATTGGAATTTTAGACTGTTTTTAGTCTGTCTTTCATGTAATATTACATAGTATGTATTTTGAAGAACAGAAGTGTTTTTTAAAAGTATATTAGTTCCTTGTTAATAAATAATACAGGCCTTTGTAGAAAAATTCGAAAATACAAGCTTGCAAATGAAAGAACAAATAAAAAGAAAAAAGTCACCTGTTATCTCAGCAAGCAGGGATGATTACTGTATATATATTGGAGTATAACCTTCAAGGATTTTTCTACGCACATAGATATAGTGCCTGGCACACAGTAGGCACTCGATAAATATCTGTTAAATGAAAAGAATGAGTACAAATGTTTTAAAAATATGTATACATTTACAAAAATGGAAATCATACCATAGAGTTTTTAAAACATATTTTTTCACTTAACAAGATATGGTCTCCTATCCTGAGTTATGTCCATAAACACGGGTCTACACCATTACGGCAAAAGCTCCTTAACCGCTTGACTGTGCCATAAATTGACATCCAACCTACTACTGCTAGACAGTCACACTGCCTGGTGGACAGGAGACTGACAGGTGGAGATGGGCCCTGAGCTGAGACTTTTCAGTGAAGGAAAACACGGCCAACGACAAAGACACAGGAAGTGCAGGTTGAGTTTAAGAAACAAAAGAATTATAGTTTCACTGAAAGACTGAAGCGATTATCAGACTATACAGTTAATTAAAAGACCGAATGGGGTCATCATGTGAAGATCTTGACGCTAACCCAACCACAATTACTATCTCCCAACATTTATAATAGGTTACAAATAGAATATTTCTGATCCTTCACTGCAATCTTGTGAGGTATTCTTAAGAAGCATTATTATCTTGCCATGCTTACTGGTACGTTTTACTAATAGTACCAATGTAAAATACAGAAACTTCTTCTCTACTCTTCATGGTGATATGCATCAAAGGAGAGGATACATAGAGAAACCTGGTTTGGTCTTTCTTACGTTGCTTACAACCTACTGAAACAAGCAAGACCTTCCCATATAAAATGACAGTATATCATAAAACATTTGCGTGATAGAGACCAAACTGTACAATAGAACAAAGAATAAGTCCAGAAAGATTTCAGAGACATACATACATACAGGAAGGAAGGAGGGAAGGAAAGAAGGAAGGAAGGAAAGAAGGGAGGGAGGGAGGTGGGGGGAGGGAGGAAGGAAATTGGAACCTGCAGAAATGAGGTAAGGTTTTATAAAGAGTTAGGACTTGAACTATGTCTAAAAATAGGTAGGATTTAGACTAGGGTAGGGAAGGCATTCCTTGCACTGGAAACAGCACAGGCAAAGACATGGAGGCCAAATGTGCACAGAACACCCACTCAGATGGATCTAGCTACAGCAGAGGGAGCAAGGTACATGTTCCTGAGTAATAAGAGGTTATATTGGTTTAGCAAAAGCTGATTAAAAAATTGTAGAGAGAAAGCCAAACCAAAGAATATACTATAACTCAAACGTTGTCCAAAATTGCTTTTGGGGATAAATAAACAAAAATACAATTTCAATCGCTAAGACACTGTGTGATGGATTGGCCCACTCAATATTTGTTCCCACGTCTTTCTAGTCCAGTTCTGTATCTAGAGGATAGAGAGTTGCAAACTACATTTCCCACATTCCTTTGCAGCTAGGGGTCTAGAAAAGATTTAGATTCCACCAATCAGAGAGCAAAGTGGTGGGGTCCAGGCACCCATTTTGCTGGTACATTTCTAGCAGGTGCCACAGACAGCACTGGAGCCAACAACTGTGGCTATGAATTCCTGATCATCAGATTTGGCCTAAGTGACGTGCTCCTGGAGCATATGTTCAAACAATGAGAAACCGGCTTCCTGGCTTCCTGATGGAGGCACAAGAGCTGCCCCTAAAGCCAGATGAGTGGTGGTGTTCCTGGTGATTCTTCCTAGAGACCCAGCCTAAAGCCTGGTCTGCCATCTTTCCTAACAATTTTACAGGCCTTAATTCCCCATATTCAATCCCTTTTGCTTAACATACATAGAAGGATCTCTGTTAATATGCAGCTAAACCCTGACTGATATTCTTAATTTTATTTTTTCCTCCCTCTAAAATTTTTTATTATGAAAATTTTAAACATATATAAAAGTGGACAGAATAGAATAATGGACGTCCATGTAGCAACTTCAACAAGGATCATTTCAGGCCAGTCTTGTTGAAGTTTTACCCCCACCATCACATAGAATTATTTAACAAAAGATCCCAGATATCCTATCATTTGTAACTATTCCAGCACATATCTCTAAAAGGTCAGATCTATTTTTAAAACAATATCACCATATCACGATCACACCTAAAATGTAACAAGAATTCCTTTATGACATTAAATATCCTGTCACACACACTTAATTTCAAAATTGTTATGAATCACTATTATTTTTTTTTATTCTGAAGAATAAGATCACACCTCTCCCAGCTCAGCTCCTGAAAATCAATTATGACAGCTAGGTGAGTGGTTTTGAGAATGTGTTAGGCATAAGGCCAATGACGGTCCTGGTCTTCCTGCCATCTCTTCCCATAACCAACTGAGCCTATTTACACACTTGAGGTCCTTGGTGCACCGGGCTCTTCACTGTATTTCAAAGGGCCTCACACAGGCTAAACAGGTTAACTAAAATGTCAAGAGTCCTTGCTTTTGGCAAGATTGCCTTAATGTTATAATCCTAGATTCTGACTGGCAATGGTATATATCATTGAGTAAAAAAAGTGGGAAGTGAATTAATATTTTCAAGTTGTAGTCAAAACTCACTGAACAGTATACTTAAGATCCAGATGTTGCATTCCACATCAGTTATACTTCAACTAAAATAAAAGCTTAAAATTGATAGTCTTTGAAAACCTGGGGCCCTCGGGAGGCGGGGAATGGCCTTCAGTAGTGAAAGGCTGGGACCCAGTAAGCATTCTCATAAGAAAAGGTGTTTTCTCTCTTCTTACACAAAACTCATGACTTGGGGGACGAGGGGAAGATGGCGGAAGAGTTAAGACGCGGAGATCACCTTCCTCCCCACAGATACACCAGAAATACATCTACACGTGGAACAACTCCTACAGAACACCTACTGAACGCTGGCAGAAGACCTCAGACCTCCCAAAAGGCAAGAAACTCCCCCACGTACCTGGGTAGGGCAAAAGAAAAAAGAATAAACAGAGACAAAAGGATAGGGACGGAACCTGCACCAGTGGGAGGGAGCTGTGAAGGAGGAAATGTTTCCACACACTAGAAGCCCCTTAGCGGGCGGAGACTGCGGGAGGCAGAGGGGGGAGCTTTGGGGCCGCGGAGTAGAGCACAGCAACAGGGTGTGGAGGGCAAAGCGGAGCGATTCTCGCACAGAGGATCAGAGCCGACCGGCACTCACCAGCCCAAGAGGCTTGTCTGCTCACCCGCTGGGGCGGACGGGGCTGGGAGCTGATGCTCGGGCTTCGGTCAGAGCGCAGGGAGAGGACTGGGGTTGGCGGCGTGAACACAGCCTGCAGGGGGCTATTGCGCCACGGCTAGCCGGGAGGGAGTCTGGGGGAAAAGTCTGGACCTGCCGAAGAGGCAAGAGACTTTTCTTTCCCTCTTTGTTTCCTGGTGCGCGAGGAGAGGGGATTAAGAGCGCTGCTTAAAGGAGCTCCAGAGACGGGTGCGAGCGGCGCTAAAAGCGCGGACCCCAGAGACGGGCATGAGACGCTAAGGCCGCTGCTGCCGCCACCAAGAAGCCCGTGTGCGAGCACAGGTCACTCTCCACACCCCCCTTCCGGGGAGCCTGTGCAGCCCGCCACTGCCAGGGTCCCGAGATCCAGGGACAACTTCCCCGGGAGAACGCACGGCGCGCCTCAAGCTGGTGCAACGTCACGCAGGCCTCTGCCGCCGCAAGCCCGCCCCGCACTCTGTGCCTCTCCCTCCCTCCCCCACCCCCGGCCTGAGTGAGCCGGAGCCACCGAATCAGCGGCTCCTTTAACCCCGTCCTGTCTGAGCGAAGAACAGACGCCCTTCGGCGACCTACATGCAGAGGCGGGGCCAAATCCAAAGCTGAGCCCTGGGAGCTGTGAGAACCAAGAAGAGAAAGGGAAATCTCTCCCAGCAGCCTCAGAAGCAGCGGAATAAATCTCCACAATCAACTTGATGCACCCTGCATCTGTGGAATACATGAATACACAACGAATCATCCCAAATTGAGGTGGACTTTGAGAGCAAGATTTATTATTTTTTCCCCTTTTCCTTTTTGTGAGTGTGTATGTGTATGCTTCTGTGTGAGATTTTGTCTGTATAGTTTTGCTTCCACCATTTGTCCTAGGGTTCTATCCGGTTTTTTTTCTTCTTTTAAAAAAAAAACATTTTTTTCTTAATAATTATTTTTTATTTTAATAACTTTATTTTATCTTACTTTATTATATTTTACTTTATCTTCTTTCTTTCTTTCCTGCCTCCCTCCCTCCCTCTCTCCCTCCCTCTTTCTTTTTTTCTTTCTTCTTCAGGACACTGGTCCACAAGAGACCTCCCAGCTCCACATAATATCAAACGGCGAAAATCTCCCAGAGATCTCCATCTCAACACCAGCACCCAGCTTCACTCAACGACCAGCAAGCTACAGTGCTGGACACCCTATGCAAACAACTAGCGAGACAGGAACACAATCCCACCCATTAGCAGAGAGGCTGCCTAAAATCATAGTAAGTCCAGACACCCCAAAACACACCACCAGACGTGGACCTGCCCACCAGAGAGACAATATCCAGCCTCATCCACCAGAACACAGGTACTAGTCCCCTCCACCAGGAAGCCTGCACAACCCACTGAACCAACCTTAGCCACTGGGGACAGACACCAAAAACAACGGGAACTACGAACCTGCAGCCTGCAAAAAGGAGACCCCAAACACAGTAAGATAAGCAAAATGAGAAGACAGAAAAACACACTGCAGATGAAGGAGGAAGATAAAAACCCACCAGACCTAACAAATGAAGAGGAAATAGGCAGTCTACCTGAAAAAGAATTAAGAATAATGATAGTAAAGATGATCCAAAATCTTGAAAACAGAATGGACAAAATGCAAGAAACATTTAACAAGGACCTAGAAGAACTAAAGATGAAACAAGCAATGACGAACAACACAATACATGAAATTAAAAATACTCTAGATGGGCTCAATAGCAGAATAACTGAGGCAGAAGAACGGATAAGTGACCTGGAAGATAAAATAGTGGAAATAACTACTGCAGAGCAGAATAAAGAAAAAAGAATGAAAAGAACTGAGGACAGTCTCAGAGACCTCTGGGACAACATTAAACGCACCAACATTCGAATTATAGGGGTTCCAGAAGAAGAAGAGAAAAAGAAAGGGACTGAGAAAATATTTGAAGAGATTATAGTTGAAAACTTCCCTAATATGGGAAAGGAAATAGTTAAGTCCAGGAAGCACAGAGAGTCCCATACAGGATAAATCCAAGGAGAAACACGCCAAGACACATATTAATCAAACTGTCAAAAATTAAATACAAAGAAAACATATTAAAAGCAGCAAGGGAGAAACAACAAATAACACACAAGGGAATCCCCATAAGGTTAACAGCTTATCTTTCAGCAGAAACTCTACAAGCCAGAAGGGAGTGGCAGGACATATTTAAAGTGGTGAAGGAGAAGAACCTGCAACCAAGATTACTCTACCCAGCAAGGATCTCATTCAGATTTGATGGAGAAATTAAAACCTTTACAGAGAAGCAAAAGCTGAGAGAGTTCAACACCACCAAACCAGCTTTACAACAAATGCTAAAGGAACTTCTCTAGGCAAGAAACACAAGAGAAGGAAAGACCTACAATAACGAACCCAAAACAATTAAGAAAATGGGAATAGGAACATACATATCGATAATTACCTTAAATGTAAATGGACTAAATGCTCCCACCAAAAGACACAGATTGGCTGAATGGATACAAAAACAAGACCCATCTATATGCTTTCTACGAGAGACCCACTTCAGACCTGGAGACACATACAGACTGAAAGTAAGGGGATGGAAAAAGATATTCCATGCAAATGGAAACCAAAAGAAAGCTGGAGTAGCAATTCTCATATCAGACAAAATAGACTTTAAAATAAAGACTACTGGAAGAGACAAAGAAGGACACTACATAATGATCAAGGGATCAATCCAAGAAGAAGATATAATAATTGTAAATATTTATGCACCCAACATAGGAGCACCTCTATACATAAGGCAAATACTAACAGCCATAAAAGGGGAAATCGACAGTAGCACATTCATAGTAGGGGACTTTAACACCCCACTTTCACCCATGGACAGATCATCCAAAATGAAAATAAATAAGGAAACACAAGCTTTAAATGATACATTCAACAAGATGGTCGTAATTGATATTTATAGGACATTCCATCCAAAAACAACAGAAGACACATTTTTCTCAAGTGCTCATAGAACATTCTCCAGGATAGATCATATCTTGGGTCACAAGTCAAGCCTTGGAAAATTTAAGAAAATTGAAATTGCATCAAGTATCTTTTCCGACCACAATGCTATGAGACTAGGTATCAATTACAGGAAAAGATCTGTAAAAAATACAAACACATGGAGGCTAAACAATACACTACTTAATAATGAAGTGATCACTGAAGAAATCAAAGAGGAAATCAAAAAATACCTGGGAACAAATGACAATGGAGACACGATGACCCAAAACCTATGGGATGCAGCAAAAGCAGTTCTAAGAGGGAAGTTTATAGCAATACAATCCTACCTTAAGAAACAGGAAACATCTCGAATAAACAACCTAAAGCAATTAGAGAAAGAACAACAAAACCCCAAAGTTAGCAGAAGGAAAGAAATCATAAAAATCAGATCAGAAATAAATGAAAAAGAAATGAAGGAAACAATAGCAAAGATCAATACAACTAACAGCTGGTTCTTTGAGAAGATAAACAAAATTGATAAACCATGAGCCAGACTCATCAAGAAAAAAAGGGAGAAGACTCAAATCAATAGAATTAGAAATGAAAAAGGAAAAGTAACAACTGACACTGCAGAAATACAAAACATCATGAGAGATTACTGCAAGCAACTCTATGCCAATAAAATGGATAACCTGGAAGAAATGGACAAATTCTTAGAAATGCACAACCTGCCAAGACTGAATCAGGAAGAAATAGAAAATATGAACAGACCAATCACAAGCACTGAAATTGAAACTGTGATTAAAAATCTTCCAACAAACAAAAGCTCAGGACCAGATGGCTTCACAGGTGAATTCTATCAAACATTTAGGGAAGAGCTAACACCTATCCTTCTCAAACTCTTCCAAAATATAGCAGAGGGAGGAACACTCCCAAATTTATTCTACGAGGCCACCATCACCCTGATACCAAAACCAGACAAGGATGTCACAAAGAAAGAAAACTGCAGGCCAGTATCACTGATGAACATAGATGCAAAAATCCTCAACAAAATACTAGCAAACAGAATCCAACGGCACATTAAAAGGATCATACACCATGATCAAGTGGGGCTTATTCCAGGAATGCAAGGATTCTACAATATATGCAAATCAATCAACGTGATACACCATATTAACAAATTGAAGGAGAAAAAACATATGATCATCTCAATAGATGCAGAGAAAGCTTTCAACAAAATTCAACACCCATTTATGATAAAAACCCTGCAGAAAGTAGGCATAGAGGGAACTTTCCTTAACATAATAAAGGCCATATATGACAAACCCACAGCCAACATTATCCTCAATGGTGAAAAACTGAAAGCATTTCCACTAAGATCAGGAAGAAGACAAGGTTGCCCACTCTCACCACTCTTATTCAACATAGTTTTGGAAGTTTTAGCCATAGCAATCAGAGAAGAAAAGGAAATAAAAGGAATCCAAATCAGAAAAGAAAAAGTAAAGCTGTCACTGTTTGCAGATGACATGATACTATACATAGAGAATCCTAAAGATGCTACCAGAAAACTACTAGAGCTAATCAATGAATTTGGTAAAGTAGCAGGATACAAAATTAATGCACAGAAATCTCTGACATTCCTGTACACTAATGATGAAAAATCTGAAAGTGAAATCAAGAAAACACTCCCATTTACCATTGCAACAAAAAGAATAAAATATCTAGGAATAAACCTACCTAAGGAAACAAAAGACCTGTATGCAGAAAATTATAAGACACCGATGAAAGAAATTAAAGATGATACAAATAGATGGAGAGATATACCATGTTCTTGGATTGGAAGAATCAACATTTTGAAAATGACTCTACTACCCAAAGCAATCTACAGATTCAATGCAATCCCTATCAAATTACCAGTGGCATTTTTCACAGAACTAGAACAAAAAAATTCTCAATTTGTTTGGAAACACAAAAGACCCCGAATAACCAAAGCAATCTTGAGAACGAAAAACGGAGCTGGAGGAATCAGGCTCCCTGACTTCAGACTATACTACAAAGCTACAGTAATCAAGACAGTATGGTACTGGCACAACAACAGAAAGATAGATCAATGGAACAGGATAGAAGCCCAGAGATAACCCCACGCACATATGGTCACCTTATCTTTGATAAAGGAGGCAGGAATGTACAGCGGAGAAAGGACAGCCTCTTCAATAAGTGGTGCTGGGAAAACTGGACAGGTACATGTAAAAGTATGAGGTTTGATCATTCCCTAACACCATACACAAAAATAAGCTCAAAATGGATTAAAGACTTAAATGTAAGGCCAGAAACTATCAAACTCTTAGAGGAAAACATAGGCAGAACACTCTATGACATAAATCACAGCAAGATCCTTTTTGACCCACCTCCTAGAGAAATGGAAATAAAAACAAAAATAAACAAATGGGACCTAATGAAACTTCAAAGCTTTTGCACAGCAAAGGAAACCATAAACAAGACCAAAAGACAACCCTCAGAATGGGAGAAAATATTTGCAAATGAAGCAACTGACAAAGGATTAATCTCCAAAAGTTTTAAGCAGCTCATGCATCTCAATAACAAAAAAACAAACAACACAATCCAAAAATGGGCAGAAGACCTAAATAGACATTTCTCCAAAAAAGATATACAGACTGCCAACAAACACATGAAAGGATGCTCAACATCATTAATCATCAGAGAAATGCAAATCAAAACTACAATGAGATATCATCTCACACCAGTCAGAATGGCCATCATCAAAAAATCTAGAAACAATAAATGCTGGATAGGGTGTGGAGAAAAGGGAACACTCTTGCACTGCTGGTGGGAATGTGAATTGGTACAGCCAGTATGGAGAACAGTATGGAGGTTCCTTAAAAAACTACAAATAGAACTACTATATGACCCAGCAATCCCACTACTGGGCATATACCCTGAGAAAACCATAATTCAAAAAGAGTCATGTACCAAAATATTCATTGCACCTCTATTTACAATAGCGAGGAGATGGAAACAACCTAAGTGTCCATCATCGGATGAATGGATAAAGAAGATGTGGCACATATATACAGTGGAATATTACTCAGCCATAAAAAGAAACGAAATTGAGTTATTTGTAGTGAGGTGGATGGACCTAGAGTCTGTCATACAGAGTGAAGTAAGTCAGAAAGACAAAGACAAATACCATATGCTAACACATATATATGGAATTTAAGAAAAAAATATGTCATGAAGAACCTAGGGGTAAGATAGGAATAAAGACACAGACCTACTAGAGAATGGACTTGAGGATATGGGGAGGGGGAAGGGTAAGCTGTGACAAAGCGAGAGAGTGGCATGGACATATATACACTACCAAACGTAAAATAGATAGCTAGTGGGAAGCAGCCACATAGCACAGGGAGATCAGCTCGGTGCTTTGTGACCACCTAGAGGTGGGGGATAGGGAGGGTGGGAAGGAGGGAGACGCAAGAGGGAAGAAATGTGGGAACATATGTATATGTATAACTGATTCACTTTGTTATAAAGCAGGAACTAACACACCATTGTAAAGCAATCATACTCCAATAAAGTTGTAAAAAAAAAACCAAACAACTCATGACTTATCCAGTGTTTATGTCTCAGCTCTGCTAGGCCTTGGCCTCCCACTTTCTCTCTACTGGCTTCCCCGACTTCTGTCAGTCACGCTCAGCCTCATATCTGGAAAGTAACCTTGAACTGTCACCCCTCCCTCCTGTCTTTACTGCAAACAGTCTGAACAACTTGCCCCTGACCTCATCATTCCCCTGAACCCAGGATCCACTGGCAAATCCGGGCTTCACCCTTCAGGAGCTGTGTTGACCCTGGGCAAGTAGGTTAACTTCTCTTTACCACAGTGTCCTCTTCTGTAAAATGGAGATAAAGTAGTACCCACCTTACAGAGTCCTTATAAAGACTCCATAATTGGGTCCATGCTCGGCCTGATTCTGGTAACGAGGGTGACTGTCACTGCTACTATTGCTACCTCTTCCTAATCAAGGCAAGTGGCCTTTTCTCGGTCCTCATCCCTTCACTTCCCTGCACAGGAGGGTCACTGTTTCCTGACCTCCACCACCTTGCCCCTCGCCGCATCCTCCTTTGCCAGCTCCTGTCCTCCTCCCAGCCTCAGTGTGGCCAGCCCTTCTCCATCCCTTCTTCCTCCGCACACTCCAAACTCTTTCCTTTGTAAGTTTCAAGCCTGAAGTGTCAGGCTCCACCCCGCAAGGGCATCTTTCATATATTTTTCCCCCCCAGGCCTTTTCATTTTACAAAACTAGAAATCCTCTGCGTTTTGAAATAGGATCTTCCTCATAAATACTACTTGCTAATGATCACGTCACTTAACATGGCATGTGTTTCTTCATCTGTAAACTGAGAAGGCTGCAGGGGAGAGGCAATCTCTCAGGTTCCCTCCTGCTCAGAAAAATTTCCACGAATTCTTTTCAGACCCCAGCTGCCCGCCGGCCCTCCCCACGTGGATGTTTGCCATGACCTCCAACTCCACGTGCCTCACTGAACACATCACCCGACCTCACACATCAGCTTTTCTATTTCTGTTCACGATAATGTTCGTTCCCCTCCTCACTCAGACATGGAACCTGGATATCTAATCAGTCCCCAGGTCCTATCAACATTCTTTCATACCGTCCCTTCCTTCCTCTCATTCCTTCCGGCTCCCCAGTCCTAGCCTGGCCAGTCGCTTCCCACCGTGCTGCCTACTGAGCCCTACCCACTTCAGGAAGACGCAGGTTCTTCCTGAAAATCCATGTCTTGCACATTCCTCTTTCCCCCCCCACTTGCCAATCATAACTGTTCCTAATAGCTGAATCCCTGGAACCTCAAATTCAAGGCCCAGATTGCTCTTACCTCTCTCTTTAAATTTCTCTCCCACGATGTTCCTTCTGAACCTTCCATTCCTGTGACGGACCTACGTATAAGCAGTTTCCTGCTTTGCTTCCACCATCTTGGTCCTAACATACTTCCCGCAAACCCCTTCCCCATCAAGCTCATGCTCATTTAAGTACAACATTTCTTTCAAAGCCCATCTTGCTGGCTTGCATGCTTTTTTTTTTTTTTTTAATTTCAAGCCAAGCTTCTCTGTGAGGTCTTCCTCCAATGACCAGCTCATGATTGATTATTTACTTGTGATGAATTCTTACAGCGCTTTTGTATAGATTACACATTGGCTTATAGCAAGAGTTCTTATATATTTTCATGATCTCCTTATGGAGTTATCCAGTTCCCTAATTATTATACATTTTCAACTTCTCGAGGACAGGGACCACAGCCCTCTTAGCTCCCTAGCAAAGGTGATAGTAAATATGTTAACAATAATGGTGATGACTAAATTGAAGAAGCAGGCTATGATAATCTGTCTATAGACAATACAGCAGCAATCCTCACAAACACAATTTCACAGGAAAACATAACAAAAATGGGAAGTTAAAGGAAGCAACACATACAGCCCCACAGCACAGTTTTCATTAAGTCTGCCACTTAATTTCTTTTACATTTGATCCGGGCATGTGAGAATTACGTGAAAGTGCATTTAAAACTGTAAAGTACTATATGAATGGAAGGTATTTATCGTGAACATCCTGGCCTCTATGCCTGGAATGTTTGAGAACTCTTGGCATGATTTCTACAAGTTCAGAGAAAGGGTTGTATTAAAGGAGTGGTTCTCAACTGGGGACCATTTTGGAGCCCATTTGACCATGCCTGGAGACAATTTTTTGTTGTCAGAAGTGAGAGGGTGTCGCAGGCTTCTAGTGGAGAGAGATGCTGCTAAACACCATACAATGCACAGGGTGGCTGCCCACAACAAAGCCTTATCTGGCCCCAGATGCCAAGAGTGCCGAGGGTGAGAAGCCCCATGTTAAAGGAAGCTCACCAGAGGATCAAGACTGACCATTTCTGCACGGGGCAGAGACGAGCTGCTCACTTCCCTGGACAGACTGCCCTCTGCGTCCTGTCTTATTCACAGTATCCCAGCACCTGCTCCTACCACTCCACAAGGCTGTTCAGGTTCCCAGATGATCTTTTATTTTCTTAATTTTTATTTTTTTATTTAACTATTTCATTTTGTTGGAAAATATTTGACTAGGTAATACATGTACATAGTACAACATTCATAAAGTACAAAAGAGTCTACAGGGAAAAAAGCCTCCTTCACTCCTTAGCCCCCAAGAAGTTCCCTCCCATGTTTTCTTCTATAACTTTTACAGTTTTATTTTTTACATTAAAATCTTTGGCTCACCCAGATGATCTTTTAAATGTGTGTTATCAACATGCCCAGCCTATGATGTTGGGGAGTTAACCTACCCATATTCAGATGTTTTGAAACTATTCTGATTTCTCAAAGTCAGAAAATATTAATAAACTCTAGAAGTTAATCTGTAACTCTGGATATAGGAGGACGGACTGTATATTACATTACAAAAACTAAAGTTTGATTTAATTAAAACAGTGAGTGTCTTTGAGCAGTGTGAATACCACAAAAGTAAAAATCTTTCTCATCAACTGAAAATTCATGGATTTAAATAATTACATACAGAGTTTAAAAACAGCTTGGCATATTACAGCCTTTGAGAAATTCTTTTTCTTTGCACATGTATGTTTTTGCTATAGTAATATCCGTGATCAAGGATTACTACTGAACTAAAAACAATAAACAGGAGTTTATTTTTTTTAAGTCCTAGCTGTTATGACAGCTAACTCCCAACAAAATACTCCAGGAAAAACAGAAATAATGACAATTTGAAAGCACCACAAAGTGCTTTCAAACTGCATGTAAGGAGGTTCATTTATAAATATAAACATTAAAAAATATGCCTTTATTTGAAAAGAGAAAATATAATAAAACACACTATAACTAAATACCAAATGATGTTATAGTCCTTGAACAAGGTTTTTCTTCTCTTTGGACCTTTGTCTTAGACAGAATCTGAAGTTCAGATTAACTGATGCACTCTGAAAGATCTCTCCCAGTTCTAAAATCCTCTGAATTTATGATTCTGTAGACTGTTTCTTAATGAATCACTGTCATTTCAGAGATAAGAAGATGGGCTTGTGGACAAGTCTTTTGAATAGGTGACTTAGACTAGGAGTACTCAGTTCTGACTACACATAGAAATCACCTTGGGAGCTTTAGAAAAGTAACAGTGATAATCTGCCCCCCTAATGCACACCAGTTTCTGATTCACTTGGTCTAGGATGGAATCTAAGCATGGATATTTTAAATGCTCTGTAGGGGATTCTAATGTGCTGCCAACATTAAGATCTACAGATTACATTGGGTTGGCCAAAAAGTTCATTCAGGTTTTTCCGTGAGATGGTATGGAAAAACCCGAACGAACTTTTTAGCCAATCCAATACTAAGGGTTTAAAAACAAATGCAGCAGGAGCCCAAGTTGGTAAGCTGAATGAGCAAAGCAGATTGGGCACAAGAAACTGGAGAACATGTGTCTCATCTATTTCAGTAAAAGTAAGACAGATCTTTTGGTTCCTTTTCAAGAAACGCCAGAAATCCCCAGGCTTTAAGTGAAATTCTGATACTGTACTTAAATGTTGACAACTAATTCCAAACAATTTTAAGAGAACATGGAGGTCCCACAAAATCTGCCCACAGGTTTCATTTGGTTTTGTAGCCACCAGTTTGCAACATAAACAAAACCAGTTCAATAAACCAAGCCCAGCTTTTCCTCTGTGCTCTGTCCTGCTGCTCTCCCAACTCAGGGCCTCCCCCTCCCAGACCCTGGGCCATAACCTCTCCCTTTCCTTTTCCTTTCCATTGTCTCTTTCTTTTCCAATCATCTTCATCATTCCTAAGACATGGAAACTGAGACCCACACATTAAATCTTTATTTGGCCCTGGCTGCATCACTGGATGGGCTTCTACACCTGGGAAAATTCAGGTTATAAACTGTAACCTGAGGCTGTGACTCCAAGATGTCAACAACTGGTGAGCTTTGCCAAGTCAGGGGAAAAGCCGGTCAGGCTCATAATTTCACATTACCAAGACTTTATCAAACAATATATGGAAGTCTTCATTGAATTTCTGCTTTTGTTTTGCTTGCTTTTAAATCTAAACCACTGCGTATGAGAATTATCCCTGGTGTTGTTATTGTTTTTGTTTTTTTTTTTTAAGTTCCTATGTCTGGGCTCTGCCGCAGTCTGACTAAATCTGAATCTCTGGAAATGGAGTCTGGGCATTGGTAGCTTTTAAAAGACTCGAGGTGAGTCTGATGTGACGCTCACGTTGAGAATCGTTAATCTCTACCCGTCTCCTAAAACTGCCGACTAGCAGTGTGTTTAACTCCAGATGACTATCATCTTGAGTTCTTTTAACTTGTTCAAGAATGTTCTCACCTCTGTTCTCATTGTACCTTCACAACTCTGTGAGTTTGGCAGCTTGGACACTATCGTCAGCATTGGACAGATGAGAAAACGAGGCATTAAAAATGTTAACTGGGGCTTCCCTGGTGGCGCAGTGGTTGAGAGTCCGCCTGCCGATGCAGGGGACACGGGTTCGTGCCCCGGTCCGGGAAGATCCCACATGCCGAGGAGCGGCTGGGCCCGTGAGCCATGGCCGCTGAGCCTGCGCGTCGGGAGCCTGCGCTCCGCAATGCAGGAGACCACAACAGTGAGAGGCCCGCGTGCCGCAAAAAAAAAAAAAAAAAAAAAAGTTAACTGAGTTGCCCCAGTGGACCCAGCTAGTTATTGGCAAAGACACACTGTAGGCAGAGTTCCTTGATTGCAACATGGCTGCTTGCAAAGTTTCCCCAAACCATGGTGCTTCCCTATCACTGAATTCCTTTATGCTTAGTAGTAACCTTAACACACAGGAGGTGAGTAGAAAAACCAATGAATAAAATACGATCAACTTCCAGAAATAAGTGTAACAATGTTTTTTTTTCTTATCATACTTAACCCTTCCCTTATTTTATTTATTTTTTATTATTTATTTATTTTTAACATCTTTATTGGAGTATAATTGTTTTACAGTGTTGTGTTAGTTTTTCCAGCTATACATATACATATATCCCCATATCCCCTCCCTCTTGTGTCTCCGTCCCACCCTCCCTATCCCACCCCTCTAGGTGGTCACAAAGCACCGAGCTGATCTCCCTGTGCTATGCGGCTGCTTCCCACTAGCTATCTATTTTACGTTTGGTAGTGTATATATGGCCATGCCACTCTCTCACTTCGTCCCAGCCTTACCCTTCCGCCTCCCCGTGTCCTCAAGTCCACTCTCTATGTCTGTGTCTTTATTCTTGTCCTGCCCCTAGGTTCATCAGAACCTTTTTTTTTTTTTAGATTCCATACATATGTGTTAGCATACGGTATTTGTTTTTCTCTTTCTGATTTACTTCACTCTGTATGACAGACTCTAGGTCCATCCGCCTCACTGTTTTTAAAAGACTCGATTTAGGGTAAGTGTTCTAAGTTGTCCTTCTGTGAAATCTATGATGCTATTTGGAATGTGCTTCCTTCCACGAACCTGCACACCACCTTTCATAGATGCACATTCTCCCAGGGACTGAGAACATTCAGGTAGTTTCCATTAAGGTATTATTTTCAGAGTATTTTCAAATGATTAAATATTCATTGAATATTAGAGGTAAGGGGAACTTTCCTGATCAGCTTCCCCCATCTCTTCTGATAGATGAGAAACCTGAAGTCCCTTTTAATTCAATATATATGGATCGCTAACATTGTGCCAAGCACTGCACAACGATTATCCTCATTAAACCTTCTGAATAACTCATCATACCACTACCACCACGTTTAACAAATGGGGGGTGGGGTAGGAAATGAGGCTCAGAAATGCTAAAAAGCCACAAAACTTGCTCAAGGGCCCCAGGCTGGAGACCTGGGACTGATTCAAAGTGTATGTCCTTATCCTCCACCTTCCATCACCTGGACTGATGATGGTGCAAAAAGTGAAAGATAAATCTTTATTTAAAGGTGAGGTGATCAGTGGACACATTTGATGAGGTAGAAAAGTGGCATTTAGGCTAAGCCTTCACAAATATACAGCATTTCAGTAGGCATTCCAGTTTGGAATCAACATCAATATTGAGGCAGAAAAGTGAAAGGAAGGGTACAGGGTGAACTGGGAGAAAGAGGTGAGGATTGTGGAGGGTCCCGAGTGCCCAGCTAAGGAATTTAGACTTAAATTGTAGGCAACTGGAACCCACTGAAGGTTTTCAGAAGCAAGATGAGTTTTAAAAATGAGTTTTGAAAACATAGATCACATGGAAGTGTCGAGATTGAATTAGGGGAGCAGAGCTTGGTACAGAGATCAACTAGAAGCCCATCACACCTCCTTTGCCGGCTACTTCATTCTTTACCACGCGCTGTGCTTGCATCTGCTCCCCTGAGCGCTGGTTTCTTCGGGGCACCTCAATGTCCGTTCCACCGTTCTTGTATCCCAACCGACCGCTGCAATTGCCCTGTCTAGGGCAGATAACAGAGACTTGAACCCGGGCAGTGGGAATGGAGATGAAAAAACAGATTTGTGGAGCATTTGCAGCACCTGGTAACTGCTCAGAAGCGGAGAGAAGGTAAGAGAGAAGGAGAAGCAGAGGAGAAAAAGACTCTGACGTTTCAACTTAACAGGGGAACAAATAATGAGGTACAGAAAGAAAGGGATGGTCAACAGTAGCACGGAGCGCTGAACAAGATGTTTTGGCCAAGGTCTCAATGCAACAGGCATTTATTAAGCAGCTACTCTGTGCTGGGCATTAGGGGAACAGTAATGAATTAGACTGGTCTTTGCCCTCAAGTATCACCCAGAGGGAGGAAAAGATGGCCTAGCAATAACCAGGTTCCTGGCCTCTTAGTCTCAGGACAAATGTCCCCTCTCACACAGGCCCTCCTAGAGGGTCATCTGTCTCAAGCACCCTCCCCCATCACATGATCCTGTTTTATTTCTTCATTGCTGGAACAGATCTCCAAAATTCATTTATAGGTACATTTATTGTCTGTTTTCCCCAGGAGAATGGAAGTCTCACAGAAGCAGGAACTTTATCTTGCTAGTTGCTAACTGCCACATAAACCCTCAGTAGGAAAAACTCATTGAATATGTTGGAGGGAAAAAAAAAAAGTGAATAAACGTCAAGGTTAAGACCTCGTGCCAAACTAGGTGAGTTTCTCGATGCCTAAGGCGACATAGTGAACACTGAATTAACTCTGAAGGGTAAAGCCATTTTGATATTGGGGTCCAAACCGAAATCCAGGGGGCCCACCATGGATCAGAGCCCTGACTTGGCTGTTTTGCATAGATTTCAGGAATACCCACCCAGCGAGAGATATTTAACAATGAGGCCAGCCAGCCGCCTGGCTCAGGTTTTATTTCAGTTGTCCTTCTGACGTCAGAAGAAGCACGAGTTGCTGCACAGTTTCTTCTATCAAGGTGACAAATTACAGCCTTGTTGGGCCCAGCAGTCTGCAAACCATAGATTTATTCTCTCCTCCCCCTTATATTAAAAAATTTCAAACCCACGGCAGAGATGTCAGATTCCTTTCCAAATGCAAATAAATCCTGTTTCCTAGCTCTCGGGTCTTTTTTCACTCATGAAATACATCACCAGGGATTCGTATGCGGAAGTATGTGATCCTGGTGGCAGTTAGGTTTTCACCGCAGAACCAGTGCCGCAAACCAAAACCGGGTCCGCGCCGCAGAGTGAGACACAAAGGACTCTCAAAATTGTAGCACCACCTTCCTAAGCCGAAGGCAGCCTGTGAAAGGCACCCGAAACTCCGTGACGCGCTTACCGCGAAATTCCTTTTGCCGCCATATGCACTTGTACCTTCTCTGACTACAGTTCAGCCCAAACCCAGGGCCGGGCGATTCCGCAGGGAAGCGGCGCCCAGGCAGCCCTGTAACCTGGAGGTCCCAGTGGGTGCTGAGGAGCCCGATGCTCCGGAAGGCGGATTACGGTGCGGGGCGGGGACGCGCACCAGGGCGAAGGAACACCTTCCTCCGGGCACGGCCGCGGCGAGGTTAAAGGCCTTTTGTGGCAACGTTTAGGGAAGCAAGCGAGATGCGGGGGTGGAGGGAGGAGGTGGGAGTGCAGGCGAAGACTGTCCGCGCCCCGCGCAAGCGGTGGCCTTTTGTTCGCCAGCTGAAGCGGATCCCAGCTCTCAGAGTGGCACTTCTCTCTTTCTCTCCTTCTTCATTTGGGAAAGAACTTCTTTGGGGCGGGAAAGGGCAGTGAGTCACTGCCAGCATCCTTTAGCAATCACCCCCTCACCTCCACCCCACGACCCGCAGCCTCCCACTCCTATTCATACTGAGAGCGGGGCAGAGCTCGAGAAGGGCCGGCAAGCGTGCTCCCGTTTACTCGGGCTCCGCGCCTCCGCTCCCCGACCCGCGGCCAGTCCCCGAGACCCAGACGGCCGCACACACAGTCCCGAGGACATCACATGCCCTCCTCGGGGCCCTGCGGACACAGGAAATTCCCCGCAACTGCCCGGCATTCAAACACTCCTCGGGTATGCAGTCGCGCCCTCACCTCGGCCGGGCTCTCCAGACCCTCGTGGTCCCTAACCCCCGTGTGACTGAACCAGATCTGGTGCCACAATCTGCGCCTAAGAAAACAGACTCCAAAAGTAAGCCAGAGCCCATGCAAAGGTGAAATAAGGGGCCCCGGCACCTCCTTACACTGTCGTGGGCGGTCAGGAGAACAGGGGATCCGGACTTTTCCTAAAAGCAAAATCCGAACGCATCCGGCACAGCCGCGCACTCCTTCCTTTCTCGCCGCATGGATGACTTCTGCATTACCGCCTCCTCTCACATCTAAAACATCCCTTTCCTCCCCGCCGCCGCTCCCTCAGCTCTCCCCGGGAACGCGAAATCACCTTACCTCGGGCAATAAAGGAAAAGTAGCAAAAGGAGACGTCAAGGTATCCGCCCTTCCGGGATTTTCCCCCGGCCGTGCGATGTCCTTTGTGTCAAGGTCTGGCTGCCTCAGCGGAGGAAAGGTGGCCTCCGTCAGTGAGGTCTGGGCAGGGAGGCTCAGCGTGGCGTGACGGATTTCCGAGGAAGGTGAAGGGCGGCGACCTTCAGGCGGAGCGGCGTGGCTGCCCCAGCCCGCGCTCTCCTGTCTCTCCTCCTTTCGGGGCCGATTGCATCAGAATCTCCCCCCACCACCAACCCCCACCCACACGGTGCTCGCCAGCCTCGCACTTACATCCACATGCTCGGCCGCCGAGGGTCTCGAATCGCAGTCATTCTCCTATTAGGGGGCGCGTCGCCCCTGTGCATCCATGGCTCGTGACGGTTTAGCTGGGAAAGTCAGGCTATTCCTCCGCGTCCAGCGTGCCGTCGCCTCCCCTCCTGCACGCCCGCTCTTTAACCGAAGCTGCGTGTCACTCAGCGGTGCCCGTCACATGGTGCCTCTGCCGGCGGCCGCCCCTTGCTACCTCCTTGTCGCCGCCCGCCGAGGATGCAGCGACCGCGGCCGGCGGAGACTGCGCATCCGGGAAGAAGGGAGGAGTGAGGGAGGGGTTGCGGGGCGTGCGTGTGCGGGGCGCGCCGGCAGTGGCACCGGGAGCAGAGGCTGCGCGCAGCCTGGACACCTGCCCCACGCCCCCCTGGGGCCTGGCAGCGAGCCCAGAGCCCAGCTGCGGCGGCGGCTGGAGAGCCCTCGGGGATGGAGGAGGTGGGGGCGGCTTGGAGGGCGCGGAAGGAGGAGAGGAGGGCTGCGCCCTGCGGGACTGGGGGGGGCGCTTTTGGGGTCAGCGCCAAGGCCGGGCCGGGGCGCGGGAGCGAGGGGAGCTGCCTTGTGGGAAGGGCGCCGCGTGAGGATGGCCGTGGGAGTGGCTGGTCGGCGCGCAGCCCCGCGAGCCGCTAGCGGCGCAGGAGCCGCGGGTATAGAGGGAGCGGCGTGTCGGCTCCCCCGGGAAGGCGCTGAAATGGCCGGGGTCGGCGGGGAGGGAGCCGAAGCGGCTGGGGCAGCGGGGAACGCTGCACCTCTGGAAACCCTTTGTCCGCAACCCGCAGTGGGAGGCACCTCCTGTCTGCCGGATCCAGCACCCGCAGACCTCGCCAGCCCTCCCCGAGATCTGTTCTGGGGCGCTCTGTTTGGGGGATTGGGTGGTTTTGCTGAACTGCGGGCGCACTCTGGCCCGGCGGGGAGACCCCACGTGATTCCGCTCCGGGCTCGGCGCGTCGGGGTTCAGGGAGCCCGGCGCTCCAAGTCGGGGGCCAGCGGGGAGCGAGGGCGCAGGATGGAGGGGCCTGGGACAGCTGGGCCCATTTCCCTTTCTTTTGCTCACTCTTTGTTCCAGGCACAGCCCCTTTGAACTGACTGGGCACTTCCTTGCAGGGGAGTGTGTTTCCTTAAAATGGCGACAGGAAATCCCACCTGCGCGTCAGCCAATTAGACTGTCAGCACAGCGCGAATTTGCGAGGTGGAAACTCGAGCCTTTTATTGACAGGAGCGGTTCCGTCTCCGTGTTCCATCAAAACAGGAAAGGGAAGGTGAATCATCTGTCAAAAATTAATCTACCTGGAGCATTTCAAGGGGGCAGACCGAGTAGCCTCTGTCACCGAGTGGCTATGGCTTTTTAGTCACCGCTGGAAAGGAGAGAATACAACCAAACTCCTCGTAACTGACTAAAATCCTCGTTCCGTCCAGTGGCAGAAAACGGTCTTCGTTGGTTCAAGAATGGCTATCAGAGAACTCTGCTCTGAAGGCCAGCTCTTGAATAAACCTGAGAAACTGAAAGGCGGTGCAAACAGAAGGGAAGATAACGGGCAGCCTCGTTCAGACAGACCTGCCATCAAATTCTGCCTCAAACACTGCGTCCCTTGCCTGCTTAACTTTTGTCTTTAGTCATGTTTCCCGATTTGTAAAAAAGAGTGTTAGTAGGACCCATCTCATAGTAATATTCTACAGGTCACCAGAAAGTTGATTCTTCTCCCCCTTCCTTCCTAGAGGAAGCTAATTTAAGATGAAATTACTAATTATAAGTAGTGTGCACCTTGCCTGGCAGAGATAATTCTTATGACTAAGGTAGGAAATCTGAACAGGCAAAGTAGGTAGATTGTGAGCATAGCTCCATAAGCCAGTTGAAATGTTTACCTTTTTTATCATCATGTGTATTCACCAGTGTTTGGAGAGCATCTGATCGCAAGCTTATCTTTTGATTACAGTTTTAACTTATTTGCTAGTTTCTGTGCACCAAAGACTGCAGTTAAGTAGCATTTTAAAAATTGGATTCAATAATGATGAGTTGGACTTCACTCCTTGCCAATTACTGTGCTAACCACTTTACATATAAATATTATTACATGTAATCCTTTCAACTACTCAATTCGGTATTATCCTGTTTGTATAAACAAGAAAGCAGGTTTGAAGAGGCTAAGTTGGCCACGTTCACTTAAGACAGTAAGTGGTGAAAGGGGACGTGAGGGAAGTGGTTCCCATTCAGGCCTGAATTCAAAGCCCACGCTCAGGCTTAACCATGATGCTACGACCATTTGCAAGTAGACACTCTTGGGCCTTGAGTGTGCAAAGATCTTCACCCCTCATCTGGCTTTTAGTTGACAACCTGGAACTGAAGTGTAGACATCAACATGGAGGCTGAAGTGAAGAAGCTGCTGTGGGGAGGATTGCGGGGAAGGAGAGTGTGGGTGGTGTTCAAGACGAGTGCCTGGTCACTGCAGTGTGGCTTTTCCTCCAAAACTGCTGGTAGGTGAAACTTCCTTTCAGCGGTCCTTTCAGTAGCCCAGCACTTAAACCCAATTGCTGTGGTCTCAAATGGGGGAAAGGGGTGTCGTGATGATGACTCTGCTATTCACTGTGTGCTTCCCGAGAGACAAGCAACAGGATAAGCACATTACAGATGGTCTCTCGTTTAATCCTCACACCATTCCTAAGAGGTTGCAGACCATCCTAACCCCTGATTCAGAGGTTAAGAAATGTATTCCAAGTCCACCCAGCTCTAATTTGGCATATCTAGTCTTACATCCAGAGCTGACGCCAAAGCCAGTTTTCTGTGCCTGGCTCTAAAATGTTCCCCGATGCTGGAACAGCCACCTTTGGAGGACCAAGAGGTAGGACAAATCCCAGGCCCCTCTGCCTTCACATGGGGACCACTTCCCTATTGCCAGAGACCTCAGGAGTCAGTTTGCTCTGTAATAGGTTTCTGAGCCCCAAGAGCATTGTCATTCGTATCTAATGTTACTGTGGACCTTTGCAATTGAGTAGCTAGATTTCCCCAAAAGATATTCATGTAGTCAGGACACATTTAATGGGTTATACTGTGGACTGCCCTATGGAACTGAGAAAAGAAAAATTCTGTATCTGAAAGGGAGGTGGGAGCAGGAAGCTCTAGTGTGAAAGGAGAACTGAATCACCTCAGGTCACCTGGGAGTTTTCTAGTAGCTCCATAGGCCCTTTCTGGATGGTTCCAGGAAGGAGGGGCAGCTTTGTGAAGAAAGATCAACCACTTCCCAAAGCAGATGCAGCCTGAACTTGAGCCACATCTGCTCTCATCCCAGCTTCACCCTGTACTCACCCGGTTGTACCTCTTCTCCATCTGGGTCGCCCAATAGGACAGCTGTGCGCTTACAGAGAAAAGGTGCTTTCCTCCATGGGTTTTCAAAGCTGTCTAAATATATCTGGTCTAATACCAGTAGACTTCTTGTGCATGAATTTTGAAATAGGATCAAAACTACCTTCTGAATATGTATAGCTGTTTTCCTTTTTAACTGGTTATAGGACAGTCTGAATTTTGACAATGATGAAACATAGAAATGTCAATTGGTGCAGTTATTGCAGAATAAGTGTCCTGAGCACTTCCTATTTGTGACAGAAGTAGTACAGCCATCTGAAAAAAATCTTGCCTCATTAGAAACTAAGTTATTTATTTTGAAATCAGTCTTTTATTCCTATTTATAGGGTCTGCCCTAAAACAACAGATGGTTTTTAAAATTATTAGTGCTTCTTTTGACTGATGCAATCACATTTCTTTGCCTGATTAACCCTTTTTACCAACTTTGATGTTCCTTGGATCTCATCCATAGATGACAATATTTTGACAATAAGAGTTAGTTAAAGCAGCCACAGCAAAAAGTAAATTTGCAACGAAAAGAGTCCCCAGTTGTCTGGCCTATCCTTTTGCAGATACGTGATGCCATGTTTCCTACCCCCTTGGTAGTACTGTGACAGGGCCTGCTGTCACCTCTTCCAGCGTTGCGATGGACATTCTACCTCATCAGATTTGTAACTGGCTCTGGGGAGGTCAACAACTCCCACTGATTCTAAACTGAATTTAAATTAAAATCCCAGAGCAGGCTTCTTACAAAAATGTCTATTGTTTCTGATTTCAGCCCAGGTCAGCTTTGTAGGGTCACAGTTAGGGAAGCAGGGACTAGGGTTTGTTAGGTATTGTGAGTATATGGCAATACAGTTTCATTCGTTTAAGCTCAACTAAAGAACCAGGGCCAGTGATCAGTCCCAGAAGTTTAATGTCTAATTTACCCGACATGTATGCATTGTTATGCAGGTCAACTTGAGTGGATCTCCCTAGCATGTTACCAAATGAGGTAATGAGACCCATCTGATGATCGAATGACTCTGTGTCTCCAGAGTATTCACCACAATGCTTGGCACATAATAAGTGCACAATAAATGGTATCTGTTACTGTTCTGCACACTTTGCAGAAATAAGCACAAGACAATGAATGTTCAAAGCCCACGTTTATAGGCACAAAGTATTCTCTAATGCTCACTCCATACCGAAACAGCTGTCAAGCCCACACCTCTACTCCCATTCTTCCTACTACGGGACTAAGGAGACAAGGTATTTATTAGAGAATAGTTAGTCCTTCAGGTTAACTCCAAACCTTACTGTTAAAGTGAGAAAGTGCAGTTTAGGCTCTACATAAGAAATGTATTAATTAAAAAGTAGAAGTGTTCCCAAATCGAATGTCACATCTATACATTTTAATGGTGCCAGTGTAAGTTAGCACAACTTTATGTGAGGTAGCAATTTAGTGATTAAGAATGTGGGCTCGGGGCTTCCCTGGTGGCGCAGTGGTTGAGAGTCCACCTGCCGATGCAGGGGACGCGGGTTCATGTCCCGGTCCGGGAAGATCCCACATGCCACGGAGCGGCTGGGCCCGTGAGCCATGGACGCTGAGCCTGCACGTCCAGAGCCTGTGCTCCGCAGCGGGAGAGGCCACAACAGTGAGAGGCCCGCGTACCGCAAAAAAAAAAAAGAAAAAAATTTGGGCTCTGAAGCCAAATTTTCTGAGTTCTAATTCTGGCTCCACAGCCTACTAGGCCTGTGGCCTTTGATGAGTTGCTTAACTTCTCTGTGCCTCAGTTTCCTCATCTTTAAAATGGAAATAAACAATAATACCTACCTTATACAGTTATATGAAATATGTTTGTTAATATGTGTAAACACTTGAAATAAGTCACAACTTATCTCAGGTATTTAATAAATAATAATACTAATTACCGGAAAATAATTTGACAATAAATAGGAAGAACTTAGATCCCATTGGTGTCACTTCTGGGAGTCTGCATCCTAAAAATAATGCACAGAGATGTTCACAAATAGCACAGAATGTAAGGGCACAGGCTTTGGAATCAGGCAAGTAAAGGTAAAAAGCATGTTTGAAAGTATTCATTCAAAGCAAGGATAACATAAATTCATAAATGACAGATCAAAAGTAAATACTCAGGTGTCTAGGCTAGGGGAGACCTATAAACCCTCTGTAAACCCTTAGAGATACTGTGGGAAACAGAATACAGGGCTGACTGTTCCTTAGTCCTGATCCGATGTGGTTACTTTTGGTTTCTTATTAGTTTGGATGACCGAAGGCAATATAGCTGGAGAAAGGATCTTCATCCAAGAGTGAGAGAAATCAAAGTGATAGCAAGTAATGAAAGGCATCAAGGGAAGTGGGGATATAGATGAGAAAATGAGAAAGTGAATGACAAGATCGGAAGGCAGAAAAATCTGAAGCCACAGATGCATAGCGTGAGCTAGTTCAGACCAGGACGAGGGCAGGGTCATCTCAGGAAGTTGGAGGGGGCTATTTGATGCTAAAATCTTGCTGGGCAGAAATATAATTTTTGTCTTCTCTGCTGAAAAGGTAGCTTTGGGGAGGAAGGGTTCGTTTTTGTCTCCGTTTTTTCTATTCCGTCTGGGAAGCAATAAAAGGGGAAGAACTCTATTCATTACTTGAGTAGAGTCACACGCTTTACTAAAATGTTTCTTTTCGAAGTAATTGTTCTTAAAATAGGAAAAACCCAGTAATTTTCAGTGTGCTTGATTTTGAAGGACTATTTATTCAGTTGTATTTTAGACATCCAATGCTATTTTGTAATCACAAATGGGGTAATTTTAATAAGAGATTTATTGATATGTTTATAGCTAACCACACACACACACATATATGTACTTCTAAGATAAAATACTCAAAGTTTTTGATTCAAATGTAACATGTCCAAAACTGAACTCATCCTTTCTTCCCCCAACCCATACTCTCCTCTCCCCCATAGAACCCATCTTGGGAAACCGTACCATCGTGGTCACAGCAGCTCAGGCGAGAGGTAGGGGAGTATCTTAGTGTCTCCTTCACCCTTCACATCCAATTGATGCATTCTTTGAACAAACATTTACTAAGTGCCAGGCATTCTGCGAGTCTTTCATGGAGCTTGGAAAGACCAACATTCCACAATGATCTCACCAGTGAATGTACGATTTATAGATGGAGAGAAGCGCTGTGAGGAAAAGGACTCAGTATGACTCTCTAGGGTAACAGAGGCACATGCACTGGGCTGGGAATCAGAGGAGGCTTCCCAGAAGACATGAGCCTTGCTTGGATTCTATCCTCTTTATGCTGAGGGTTTTAATAGGGAGGGGGTGATGGACATGATCCAGTGAGCATATTCAAAGGAATAATCACTAGTCCTATCACTCCACCTTCTAAATACTCGTAGCATTTGTTCCTTTTCCTAACTCCTTACAGCCATAACTAGTATGAGCCTCTAGTAGCACACTTCTGGGAAAAGTTCTCTTCAAAAGGCATTGATAATGTACCTCATCCTTAAAAACATCTTGATTTTACTTCTGCAACATAATATGTACTTGTATATACTTGTCAGTAATACACCTGTATTACTGTCCTGTTTATTATATGCATTAAAAACATTCACAAAACTTAAAATTAAATAGCAGTATTTTACATTTATTTGTTAATATTTTTTATTACTAAAATATAGTTCTAATTATTATTAAAATATTAACATTTTAGTGAGATAAGTTTAATTCAATACACTTTATTTTTAAAATCTTAGTCTAACACTCTGTCATACAGCAATTCACGAGTCTGGTTCCAAATTTGGTTAATTTTGACTCTTGAATTTAATGGCTGTCATAACTGGAAAAGAGACCTCACAGAGACACGGGGACCCAATGGAGGCAGTGTACTCTTGGCTATACTTATCAAATCAAGCTGTTCAGTTCTTAATCCTATCCACTAATTGACAAAGATTTATTTTTTCACTGTTACTCTACAAAGATACACTTAGATGGAGGTCATCATTCATGGTTATGGAAGTGAGCCATGGGCCCTGCTTGATAATTCTGAATTTGTTTTGATGGACTTCTTATCACATTTGATTAGATGGTCATTGTTTACCTTGCAATGTGGCTGACCAAAGAGCTCTCTCTAGGGGTAAAAGTGTCAGCTCTACTTTTTTTATTTCCTTAGGCTTGAATTATTATTATTTTTCAGCTGAAATTTCTTTAGAGGAATCTTTTAAATCTACTTTGTCCATTTTTGGAGGACACGTTAAAGTAGATAAAACAGAAAATATAATTTGTAAATTCACTCAACCAAGCATACAGAAATGCAATACATTGCAATATACTGAAAGGGGACGAATTAACTGAGGCACCACTGTCACCTTCTGTGCTCCTTCCTCAAGATACCTGGGATGCTGCAATTGACGGGGGCCGTCTAATGTGTGGGCTGAGGGAGAGCCATCATTGGTCTATTCATCTACATAGGAGGAACAATATTTTCTCCCTGCAGCCCACTTTGTTACCCCGCCTTAGCCTTCCACAAGAGCCTCCTAGCTGGTCTCCCTCCAGCCACTCCTGGCCACATAATCTCTCCACAACAGTTTAGAAGTCACTTGCCTGAGTTGGCAGTCTCTGAAACCCATTGAAACGATTTATTCAGAGACTATCTTCCCCACAGGTCTGCAAGCTTCATAAAGGAAGACGGCATATTTTTAACTGTTTCCAAGCACCTCAGACATAATAGAAGCTCAATAAATATTTGTCCAATTAATGAATGTATGAATAAATATATACAATATCTTTACAGTTAAGTAGCTCTAATTCTTTTCTATTGAATTTAAATTTCAGGTCCTTAAAATGACAGGGAATATTAAAATATTTATATAAAACATTTATCAAATGTACATTTAGCTAAGTTTTTAAAGTCTGAGAGCCTATATATACAAATCAAATGAATAGCCATTTTTGGAATCTTGTGATGAATGAATTACCATTTTAAAACATCAAGGGTAAATGTCTATTGAATGACACTTTTAAAAGGAAAAAAGGAACGTCAACCTGTGTTTAAAAAGTAATGTATTAACCTATAATGGAAAAGAATCTGAAAAGGAATATATATGTGTGTGTGTGTGTGTGTATATATATATATATATATATATATATCCCTGAATCACTTTGCTGTACACCTGAAACATTGTAAATCAACTATACTTCAAGAAGAAATAAAAATTTTTTAACTTACAAAAAACTTTTAAATAATGTATTTAATTTAACAGGGTTCTAGTTTATGGGAATGATCTGGAAAATTCAGAGCCCCAACCACCTAAAAATGATCATTCCTTAATAGCAAGTGTGGTTTTTACTTCCAGACTTACCTGGATAAGTGCCAGCATTCTCTAAGTCACATTTGCTGTATGAAATTAACATTTGTAAATGGAGTCTAATTAAGTTTTGTGATTTAAAAAAACAGTTATAAGTTCATTGTCCTGTTGTTCCTCCTTGTCCTTCTTATAACAGTTAGTATTTAGACATCATCCTATAGTTAAGATACAAAGCACTTACCAATATCAATTTAATAATGAATTCAATAGTTCTTTCTCTATATTCAATATTGTAACTTTGATCAAAAAAGAAATGCACTGATCTTTCCTTTTCAATTTTGAAAAGGAACAGAATGAAAGAAAATTCTCTTATTGCTTGGCATTTGTTCATTCGTTCATTCATTCATTTGTTCAACACATGTGTTCAAAGTTAAGTCCTTTGGCAGTGTTCTTTATCTGATTTTCTGTTCTCCTTTGGAAACTTACTCCTGCATTAATTTTTCTACTACGGTATTTTCATCCTCTGCTCTACCGACTGTAAAGTATTCAAACCTCTCCCATCATTAAAAATAAAGAAAGAGAGGATGGAGGAGAAGTGGGGTGGCGGTGGCGGGGAGGGAGGAAATTTCCTTTGATTTTACATTTCTCTCTGGCTATAGCTCTCATCTTTCTTCTATTTAAGGGCCAAGATTCGAACAGTTAACAATATGTTTCCAATTCTTTACCTCCCATTCAGTTTTTAAATACACACACACATACACACAATTGTAAAATTCATTCTCACTGTGGAAAAGTTGGAAAATGCAGTCAAATGTAAAGAAGAAAACCCAAATCATTCATAAGCTTACAGACTCTAGATAACGACTATTGACATTTACTTCATTTTGTATATGTGCATACCACTATTACAATCAGAATCATGTCCAGTTTTGTATTTTGGTGACATTAAATTTTGATCATTTTACTATGTCATTAAAAATTCTTCAAAAGCATAAAATTTTAAGGCTACAAAGTATTCCATCATACGGTTTTGCAATCATTGATTTCAGATTTTTACTTTTTATATAAGTGTATTAAACTTTTCCCTCATCTCTGATTATTTCCATAGATAAATTTCTAGAAGTGGAATTCCAGGGTTAAAATGTATCTATGTTTTAAAATACTTGCTACAAATTTAAAATCACTTTCTAGAAAGAAAGTATGCATTAAAACATTAATAGTATGTGAAACTGCTCATGGCATTGAATCTTCAGCATTCTTGGGTATTATAATTTTACTCACTTTTATTAATTTAGTAAGTGAACAAGAGTTTCTGGGTTTAATTTGCATTTCTTTTGTTACCAGTTTTATTGAATTTTTAAAATGTGCTTATTAGACCTTTTATTTCTTCTCTGAATTGTGTATCATGTGCTTTACTCATTTTCTCCTAATATTTTAGTGTTTTTAAATCCATTTGTGTAAGCTTTTTATATTTTAAAAGTCATAATTGTAGCTACAGTTTTTCCTTTGTCTGCCTTTTATTATTTTTTATGTTCAGATGTCAAAATTTGTATGTCAATGAACTGTTGAAATTTTTTTTCTTAGACCTACAAATTCATTTCTTATCCAGAGAAAAGATAATATACACCAGAACTTGGCTTTAGTTCTTATGAATTAGATATTTTCCCACCCATTTAATTCTTTAATCCATCTAGGGAGAGTTAAGAATCTAAACTGATTTGCTCCAAATCGCTAACCAATTATTCAACTACCCATTGTGAAAATGCCTTCTCTTCTCTCCTCAGTTGTTGTGCCTCTTTTATCAGATGCTATTATTTATTACTGTTTATTATTCCAGATGAATTTATGATTATTAATAAGTCAATAAAAGAAAACAATTGGACTTTTGTCACACCTATAATTCAATTTAAACACACACATAAAATATTTACAATGAAAACCTAAAATACCCAAGGATTCTCTTAACACAAAATGTATAGGCTATCTTTCTATATTTTTCAAAGTATAACATTTTGCTAATATATAAATAAAGATCTGAATACAATGAGAAATATACCACACTCCTGAACAGCCTGAAGATAGCAATTTTCCCTAAATTAATTTATAGAAAAGGAAATTTGCCAACCATATCTTATTTTTTAAAATAAAAATATGAATTGTCCGCCAGAGGGCAGACAGCAGAAGCAAGAAGAACTACAATCCTGCAGCCTGTGGAACAAAAACCACATTCACAGAAAGATAGACAAGATGAAAAGGCAGAGGGCTATGTACCAGAAGAAGGAACAAGATAAAACCCCAGAAAAACAACTAAATGAAGTGGAGATAGGCAACCTTCCAGAAAAAGAATTCAGAATAATGATAGTGAAGATGATCCAGGACCTCGGAAAAAGAATGGAGGCAAAGATCGAGAAGATGCAAGAAATGTTTAACAAAGACCTAGAAGAATTAAAGAACAAACACCTAGAAGAATTAAAGAACAAAGAAACAGAGATGAACAATACAATAACTGAAATGAAAAATACACTAGAAGGAATCAATAGCAGAATAACTGAGGCAGAAGAACGGATAAATGACTTGGAAGACAGAATGGTGGAATTCACTACCATGGAACAGAACAAAGAAAAAAGAATGAAAAGAAATGAAGACAGCCTAAGAGACCACTGGGACAACATTAAACACAACAACATTCGCATTATAGGACTCCTAGTAGAAGAAGAGAGAGAGAAAGGACCCCCCCCCAAATTTGAAGAGATTATAGTTGAAATATTCCCTAACATGGGAAAGGAAGTAGTGACTCAAGTCCAGGAAGTGCAGAGAGTCTCAGGCAGGATTAAACCCAAGGAGAAACATGCCGAGACACATAGTAATCAAACTGACAAAAATTAAAGACAAAGAAACTTTATTGAAAGCAGCAAGGGAAAAACCACAAATAACATACAAGGGAACTCCCATAAGGTTAACAGCTGATTTCTCAGCAGAAACTCTACAAGCCAGAAGGGAGTGGCATGACATATTTAAAGTGATGAAAGGGAAGAACCTACAACCAAGAATACTCTACCCAGCAAGGATCTCATTCAGATTCAATGGAGAAATCAAAAGCTTTACAGACAAACAAAAGCTAAGAGGATTCAGCATCACCAAACCAAACCAGCTCTACAACAAATGCTAAAGGAACTTTTCTAAGTGGGAAACACAAGAGAAGAAAAGGACCTACAAAAACAAACCCATAACAATTAAGAAAATGGTCATAGGAACATATATATCAATAATTACCTTAAACGTGAATGGATTAAATGCCCCAACCAAAAGACACAGGCTCACTGAATGGATACAAAAACAAGACCCATCTATATGCTGTCTACAAGAAACCCACTTCAGACCTAGGGACACATACAGACTGAAAGTGAGGGGATGGAAAAAGATATTCCATGCAAATGGAAATCAAAAGAAAGCTGGAGTAGCAATAATCATATCAGATAAAATAAACTTTAAAATAAAGAATGTTAAAAGAGACAAGGAAGGACCCTACATAATGATCAAGGGATCAATCCAAGGAGAAGATATAACAATTATAAATATATATGCACCCAATACAGGAGCACCTCAATACATAAGGCAACTGCTAACAGCCATAAAAGAGGAAATCGACAGTAACGCAATAATAGTGGGGGACTTTAACACCTCACTTACACCAATGGACAGATCATCCAAACAGAAAATTAATAATGAAACACAAGCTTTCAATGGCACAATAGACTAGATAGATTTAACTGATATTTATAGGACATTCCTATACAGGTTCCTATACAGGTTACGCTCTCTTCTCAAGTGCGCACGGAACATTCTCCAGGATAGATCACATCGTGGGTCACAAACTAAGCCTCAGTAAATTTAAGAAAATTGAAATCATATCAAGCATCTTTTCTGACCACAATGCAATGAGCAAAAAAACAAAAACAAAAACAAAAAAACGGCCTGCTGGTTACAGAAAGATAAACATCCCAAATGTTCATTCAGAGGGGGCTAGTGAAAGCAATTATGTCTGCACAGTGGAACACTCAGCAGCCTTAAAAAAAAAAGAATCCACCTGCCAATGCTGGGGACACGGGTTCAAGCCCTGCCCCGTGATGATCCCACATGCCACGGAGCAACTAAGCTAGCGAGCCACAGCTACTGAAGCCCATGCATCTAGAGACCGTGCTCCGCAACAAGAGAAGCCACTGCAATGAGAACTCTCACACCGCAACGAAGAGTAGCCCCCACTCCCCAGAACTAGAGAAAGCCCACTTGCACCAATGAAGACCCAACGCAGCCAAATAAATAAAATAAATATGTAAATTAATAAATAAATTTATTTAAAATAATATGAATTGTCCTAACCATGCACAGCTAAGATACCATTTTTAAGTAAATCACATTTCTTTGTCAGGTAAGCATAAATAGGAACTTTTCATGTACTCAGTTTCTAGCCATCCACAATATATTGGTTGACATTCTTATTCTATAGGTAAACATGGTAGGCACAACTCGTGTTTGTTACATGGAGTAAAATAACATCTTGGTCTAAGTCACCAAGAATGTTTGAAAATCAACCAATTAGACACCTGTCATAGGTTGGGTTCCCTGGGAAACAGTGTGAGACTGAGGTTAACGAGCGTAAGGTTTATTAGGGATGCTCTTGGGATCCACACTTGAGGAAGGGAAGGAAAGGAAGCAAGATTAGGGAAGAGAGAGGAGTTGGGCTATGACACAGTCTCAGCGAAAGCCTCAGCCAACCCCACAAGGAGCTCAAGGCTGCGGTGGCCCTTCAGAGCTGTCTTGAGTTAGGGTGAGCACCCGGATATTTTTACCTCCGTATTGACCAGTCATGGGACGCAGGCTGCCTTGGGAAAAGAGTGTGACCTCGGGCGAATCAGCTTTCTTTCACGGAGATACTTCCCCTAGAGGGCAGATAAGTGAGGGCTTCTGACAGCAGCAGTCCTAAAGCGGGAGAGGGACAGTGTCCTGCGGTGTCCTCTGTAGCATAAACTTAAATTCATCCTCATAATTTCCACATCGTGTATCATCAATGTCTATTCAATAAGATTTGTAACAGTAGAAAACAATTCTTGAGAGAATTATTTTTTAAAACACACAGCCTAGTGTACTCCATGTCATAAACAGATAAGAAATAGAAAAGAGGGACTTCTCTGGTGGTCCAGTGGTTAAGACTTCACCTTCCAGTGCAGGGGGTGCAGGTTCAATCCCTGGTCGGGGAGCTAAGATCCCACATACCTCGTGGCCAAAAAACCAAAACATAAAACAGAAGCAATATTGTAACAAATTCAATAAAGACTTAAAAATGGTCCACATCAAAAAAGAAAAAAAAATCTTAAAATGAAAAAAAAGAAAGGGTTCTAAGGTCCTCTTGTCTGACTCTTGGGCATGAAAAACTATAATGGAAGCGTTTGGACTTTGCTTTCCATCCCCTTTGCTTTTCATTGTCTTCTTTGGTGAAGCAGCAAAGCAAAAAGAAGCCAGGGAGAAATAGTAAGGGATCAAGGTTCACATATATTCTTGAACAGGGAATGTTGATAGTGATCTATCCATATTAAGAAAGATAGCTCATTCTTCTGACCTTTATGAAGTGGGGTTGGGGGATGAGGGGACAGGTAGAGATGGAGGGGAGAATAGGAGGGTTGCAGAGGTGCCGACCGAGGAAGATTGCAGGGGAAGGAACAGAAGGAAAAATGACCAAACCCCTACTTGTGCCCACCTCTAAGTCACATGCTTGAGTGTTGTCTGTTTCGCCTTCACAGCAAACTTTGAGGTAGGCACTATTAGCCCCAGTTTTCAGAGGGAGGATGTGAAGGACAGAGAGGGGGTATAACTTAGTCAAGATTTTATAGACAGTAGCTGAGCTAGAATTCAAACTCCCATCTGTCTGCTCTCAGTGCCTGTGTTTCTTTCTGTTATATGCTATAAATATGAGGGATAGAACAGGACCAAACAATTAGAAATCATCCTGCCATTCTAGCGTCACTCAGCTTTATCATCCATGTGGTTTAATGAACATTTATTGAGTGATTACCAGGCACTTTACTATTTGTTGGGATTAAAAAGCGATGAGTAACATACAGTATTAGTCATGAAGATCTGCTTAGCAGCCCTGTTAATCACTAGCCTATCGATTTTGCCATTTTGTTCCTATACCCGTGGCAAAGTAATGGAAATGGTCATCCAATTAATTTCTTGGATAGGTTGCCCGAGTTACCTAAATGCATGACAAGCTGACATTTGAAAGACATTAAAAACATAAGGTATGCCCGGAGGTGGATCTTTGGAGATGAAAGGAGAAGCTGCTGGCATGGACGGGGGACTCCTTTTTCTAATGGAGGCAAAGTAAAAGAATGTGATGTAAGAGGAGTAAAAATGCGAGGTGAGGGGGACACTCCTGAGTTGTTTGTTGACTTCAGTGAAGGACCTGAGAGAGTAAGTTAGAGGCTGTACATTCTTTCTCTTGGTATAGCGTCCTGGTTACAAGCATGGGCTTTGCTGCGAAATATACGCAAGTTCCCGTCTTGTCCACATGTGAGATGCATGTGTGGGCAAGTGACTTATCTTCCATTATCTTGAGTATCTTTACTTATAAAACAGGGATATTTATAGTACCCATCTCATAGGCTTGCCATGTGGGCTACATGAGATACAGGCTTAAATAGGGCCTGACACTTTTTGCTTTCTGCTGATCAGCTCTTGTTAAGAATTAGTATGCTTTACTTGAACACTTATTTAGCTCTAGCTTATATTCAATATGGGAGACAGTAGAGCCTGGTGGTTTAAAAAATGGGGTCTGGAACTGGACAGCCAGAGTTCAAACCCAGACTCTGCCTTGTGCTGGCTATGTGAGTGACCTTGGGCGAGTTACTTAACCACACTGGGCCTCAATTCTCTTGTCTGCAAAGTGGAGATTATGACAGATCCTACTCCAACGTTGTCATGTAGGTTGTGACTTCATGTATGTAAAGCCCCTAGGACAATACCATATAGAAGAGCTATGTGTTCACAGTTATCTACATACACACACAGATATGTGTACTTCTAAAATAAAATACTCGAAGTTTTTGATTCAGATGTAACACGTCCAAAATTGAACTCACCCATTTTTTCCCCCAACCCAAACCCTTCCCCTCCTCCCATAGACCCCATCTTGGGAAACTGCACCACTGCGGGCACAGCTGCTCGGGTGAGAGGTTGAGGATACACGTGTCTTCAGACATACATGAACACACTGGAAAGCACACACACACACACACACACACACACACACACACGCACACACACACACCAGCTACAAATGGTCCAAGCGCTACAGTCCCTTCTCTGGGGAAACGAGCAACACACTTAGTCCTGTGCTGAATTTCCCTGGGAAAGGAAACCTGACTTCTGTAACAGAATCTAAGGTCAAGATAAGACGGGAGGAACGCGCAGCTCGTGGTACAGCCAGCACAGGCCAGAGAGTAACCCTAGTGTCCTCTTCACCTTCCTTATCGGCCTTCTTGCCTTCCTTCCATCACTCCCACCCGCCATTGCTCCCCTGGGGCCTCCCCTGTGCCCAGTCCCTGGTTTCAGTGAATTTCAGCAATGAGCCTTCGCTTAAGTATGAACTCTAATTAAAGTATTTGCTGATAACTTCACGTAGGAAACCTCCCAGGGGGGCCTTCTTATTTTTTACAGGAGGAAAAGTCAGTGCCTGCTTCTGCCTCTCCAGCCCTCCCCGTTTCTCCTTAATTTCTGTCCTGTCGTGGGACGAGCTCGCAGCAAGTGGAGCAGTGGGACGTGTGGTTTTTGGTTTTATTCTCGGTGCTGCTCCTCTGGAGGTGCCCGGTTACACGAGCAAGGTTTGCCAGGACACAACCCACATCAGCTGTACTGCTCCCTTCCCAGGTGATGGGGCAAAGCAGGGCTGCTATTTTCGTTTAGAAAAAAGTTATCACCAGGTATCTAGTCCTTCTCTTTGGCTTTTCTCTTATAAGACACTTTCACATATGTAGCGGGGGAAAAGAAACGAGCCAGAGGACACATTGAAAAGAGGAAGGAGACAGGTTTAGGTGAGGGCCTTGACAAGTTCTCTGAACAGACTGGACGTGCCTTGGATGTGCCAGTGGCCATGCAGGTGTCAGCTAAATGAGTGCCCAGGTAGATCCTGAAAGCATCACAGAAAGCATTTCAAGCTGGGACGCTGGGATTTCCTCCATAACATCCCTAATAAGGGGGCTTCTAGCCACTTGGGGCTATTTCTTTCATTTTCAGGTTATCCTTTCTCTGCCCTTCACTACTCCTTCTTCTCCTCTCCTCTGTCACATGATAAGCACTTCAGATATTCGAGAGCTGCTTCTTGTGTATTCTTTAGGTAGCCACCACCATCCCCTGGGGCCGGTGCCACCCCAATTCTGCCTTGTTTTCTCTTCCTCAGCATAAGTACTCAATCATTCCTTATATGTGTGTTGACAATATGAGCTGCACTTTAAAATTTCAAGTATATGGTCTGTGCTCACTTTGGCTATCTGATGTCAAGGCTCCTGTCCCAGATTTTGTTTGGAGAAGATGTTGCTCTGGATTGCTGGGCTACTCCTGCAAATTCTCTAATTCTGACCCCTGATCCTTCCCTCTTCCTCTCCCTTCAACCCATCACAACTTCCTAAATATTCACTTGGCACGGGTACCTGTAAAGTTTGCTGGCCTCCAAAGAGCTCTAAACATTATTCTAAACTGCCGATGGACATGGAATACAGGGGTGACCAGAATGTGTTAAGAGAGGGTACAAATAATAAATCCTACATGGCAGAGAAGTACGGAGAGAGTGCAGAGTGAGGGTGTAAAGTTAATGTAAAAGAGGAAAAGTGCCTCCAGTCCAATTTATACCTGAAATCCCTTAAAACTCTGTCTTAAAAAAAAAAACAAAAAACAAAAAACTCTGTGTCTTTATTTTCCTGGATAAATGTTTGCCTTTTGTAGATTATATTTGATTCCCTGTCTATTTATAAGTTAATATTTTTCTGTGGTCCTCAATTAATTGTTCAACTTCTTCCTTAAAAGTATTTACTGACCCCTTGATACTCAAGAACCAATGCCACAGGCATCACCTGGGAGCTTGTTAGAAATGCAGGATCTCAGACCTATGGGATCAGAACCTGCATTTTAACCAGATCCTCAAGTGATCCCTATGCCCACTGAAGTCTGAGAAGCACTGTATTAACCCATCACAGCCGCCTGCAAACACTCTATGCTTCCTTGTCAGTGGCTGAAAAAATCTTAAAATTGTGTTCCAAAATTGCACCAACATATACTGATTGTTTATCCTTGACTGCGTGCATTGATTTTTCTCTTAAACTTGCGTATAGTCGGGGACACTCAGGACGGGGGTGATGTAAGTACTCTACCCCTCCAAGAAGTAGAGGGGTAGAGTACCTTACTGTACTTCTAGGAGAAGATAGAGATTTAAATCTTTGTCTTAGGATAAAAATGGTGATGAGGAAAGGAAGAGGCATGAGCAGAATCTAAAGTAACCTCAGGACTGGAGCTGAAAGGGTGGACTTGGAATGGCCATATTGGGTAGCAGTGAGAATAAGTTACCAGGCACTAATCTAATACCCATGGTTGGAAAGCAGAAGCAATGTAGGGGCAGCTAAGAGACTATCTTGTGGACATTTAGCAAAGAAATAACACGTCTAAAAAGGATGTTGCAATTTCTTAGAGAAGTTGTAAAAGGTGGACTGGTACTTTTCCAATCCTCAGTTTTTCCATCTGTCAAATGGAGGGTAATTTCCAGTGTGCCGATTGTTGTAAGGAATAAAAACAAACCACGTAAACAGCTTAGACCAGGGTCGGCACATAGGAAGCAGTGAACTGGCACAGAGGTAGCTAGAGTTATTCTATCACTACTCTTGAGAGACTGAAAGCAGAGAACCTATCTAGGAAGCTCTTCTAGTAGTAAAAATAATAGCAACAGTGATTAAGTGCTCACTGTGAGCTGGGCACTTTTCTACAAGTGCTTTACAGAAAGTAGCACATATATGCCTCACCACAGTCCTCTGAGATAGGTACTGTTATCCCCATTTGTCAGATTGAAAACTGAAGGACAGAGGGGATCAGCGATTTGCATAATTTCTCCACCACCACGCTATTCCACTACACGTGTTCCAGTGAAGACAAGGAAGAGGGGTATGGAGGGAGAAATAGAAAAGAAAGGGATGAGCAAAAACCCACCAGGGAGGAGGAGTGGCAGTGAGTGAGCAAACAGCCCTGGATGAATAGACAAGGGCCCAAAATAACTCTGAACTGCTGAGCAGAGCTGGGAGAAAAATGGCACCCATGCCAGAGATGGAGGTTTGTTTTGGTTTTGGTTTACCATACTCGAAATGTTTAAGGTTTGATCAAAATCTCTGGGATCATTTTGAAGCCATAAATAATTATTTTTGAAAACTAAGATTGCTTTTGCTTTTTTGAACAAAGAATACTCAGAACCAGCCATCCACCTGAAGCCTGTGTGTTCAGTGATTAGTTCTGTACATAGGTGAGCATTTCTCTCAAGTAGCACATATCTAAAGAGCATAAGTGGCTTTTTTTCACACTGCATTTAATTTACACTGGTTTTACCTTCCTGCACAGATGGCCTGCTTTTCCTCTTCCTGTGCTTAATTCTCACTGAAGCTGAAGAGTGTTAAATGCCCATGAGGATTCAGTGGCGTTAAAGGATACAGGAAGAGGAGTCAGATGGCGCCAGTATTACAACAAACCTGCAAGGAATGGTTCCTAAAGTTATGATACTATGCACAAAGCATTAAAAAGATATTTTGCAGCATCGTTAATAAAATGGGAAGATGCAAGAAATGTTAATTGAAAATAAAGGAGGAAACTGAATAGTATATGCAGTATAATTCTCAAATGGTGAAAGTAAAATGTATATAAATGTATGCTTATATTTATCACATATTTTTAAAAGGCTGAATAGTCATTTTATAATCAGAAAAATCCCGTGCTTTTAAAAAAGAAAAGCAACATTTAGAGCCTCTGTTTTTCCTGTTAGGTGTTTAAGTCTGGATGAAAGCTGCAGTTTCTGTTGAATTTTTTGCCTGGTCTGTTTGGGAGAGCCTTAAGTTCAGGGAAGAAGAGAGGAGCTCATCATCATCACCAGCTGTCAATTGTTTAGCGACACTAAGTAGAATTGCTCTTCCTATTAAGTGGAAAAGTCAGCCCAGAGGGACAGGAAGAGAGGGTGGTGGGAAGGAAGAACCTTCAGAAGAGCCTTCCTCTTCAGCATTTTTCAGTGATGATTATACCAGGGACTCTGCCAGCTGCAGCCTGCAGCTGTGTTTCCAGCTGTGCCTGGATAGGGCTGGAGGATGTGTATGTCAAGTGCCCTAGCGGCCCTTTTCGGGAGCATGCAGACTAGTCAGTACATGCAGTGGAGCTGTGGCTGCACTGAAACTCTAGGAAGGGGCTTTCTGGACAACTTTCAGAAGGCTGAAGTTCTACCTTTCAGATGTCAGAAAGATCAAGTGAGTCCATGTACATAAAAAACTGAAACTTACAAAGCACTATGTTGATTCACTTGTTGAGATGATTTCTGTCCTTAAGCTCTAAAACTTTAAAGCTTAATCACGGTGACTTTCATAAATGCAGCAGACAAAATCTTTCTATTGCTTAGCATATTTTAAAACTCTGAAAACAACATTACAGTGACCATAAAGAATGCTTTATAGCAAGAAAATTATGATCCATCACTCTCAAGAACCAAATTATTTCCATTTGGGGGGCTTTAAAGTGTTTATGCTTATAGTATAAGAAAGTTACATTACATTACAGAAATTCTGAAGAAAAACTATCATCCCTCTAAAATACCATGACCCTAAGGCAACTGTTGTCAATTATGTGTATCCTCTTCCAAGTTTTTTCCTAGAGGCAACATCTTTAAAATTTAAATTGTAGTGGATATAATAAATTTGTAATTTGATTTTCTTTTGCTTTTCTGTTTGACACCATATTAAGTAGGAGTCAGTTTAGGATAATGGTTAAAAAATCTCATGCTCTGGAGTCAGGTAGGAGCTTCTTTAAGGAATTCTCCTCCTATTAACTGGAAAGGGGAAGTCACTCAGATCACTGAAAGAGGGCAGGGGAAATGAAAGAAGAATCTTCAAAAGAGACTTCAAAGGGGGGTAATACCCACTTCACAGAATTATTGTGAGACAGATATGAAGTAATATTGCTAATTTATGGCCTGGGACATAGAAAGCATTCAGTATATGGTAGTTATTGTATCATACATATCTTGTTACATAGACTTTATGCTAATTATTTTAATACCAATATAAGATTCCATAGATAAATGTACTATAATATCTCTATTGTTGACCATTAATTTTCTTATAATTTTTCAGTATTATAAATAATGCAGGACATGGCTTTTCTTACATTTTAGATTATCTCTTGAGACCATACACAATTTAATGGAACTACTATGTCAATGAACATTTTCTTGGTTCTTGATACATTTTGCTATATTGATTTCCAAACATGTTCCAACTTATAATGTCATTATCAATATTTGAAAGCAATAGTTTTACTGCACCATTGCCAGGATTAAATATTAAAGTTAATTTGTGTGTGTGTGTGTGTGTGCATGTGCACACATACATGTGTTTGTGTATGCTCACTTATTTGGTAAGAAGCTAATGATGATGTATGAGGATTTTTGCTAAGCCAGGGCAAAACCTCTGATAAGCTGACATGTGGAATTAGGAAGCAATGCTCCCTAGAGGTACTCTTCATGATCTGGGAAGACTAAGTTTCTAACTATTGTAGAAAGTTCCAGAAATTTAACTCCCATGGTATATGCAGAACAGATGCCCGACTGTATCTCCTGACTTGCATTTGTCCAAGAACTCAGTGGGAACAAAATAGTGTGCAGCTCATGAATGGGGGTCATCAGGTGTAAAAAGTTTTAATGGTAAAAGAGAGAACCTCCAAAAAAGAAAGGAAGGAAAGAAGGAAGGGAGGGAGGGAGGGAGGGAAGGAGGAAGAAAAGAAGGAAGAAAAACTAAACTTCAGGAAGAGGCAGTTGAGCCTTTGAGGAAAAGTTTCTCTTTGAATAAAAGTATATTCTGACAGAGTAGCTCAACAGCAAGGTCTCATTGCTGAAAAGAGTTGGTGTTTTCTGAGCACTTAGAAAGAGAAGATGATAATAAAAAAAGGAAAAGCATATCACATGTCTGCTGTAGCAATCTTTCTCTGAAACAACTGGTCAGGAAAAGTGAGTATTTCCAACCAGGTAGAGAGTGAAAAAAGCCCTAGAGTCAGTGGGCCAGACAGTAGCCTGTGGGCAACAGAGCATTAGCCATTGTGGGGACAGGGATGGCTGAGACAGGGACAACAATGCTCTGGGCACCACTTTGATGACATGTGAGGCAGTGGGCCTGCCTGTAGCTGCTTGCTGTCCTCTTTCTGAATTTCTGCTTCTGATCTACTATGGTCTTGGAAACTAGATACAAAATCTTGTCAGACTTAGTGGTAAAATAACAATAAAAAGTCTCTAGGAGGAGGATCCTGGGAAGGTAGTGGAGTAGGAAGCACCAGAAATGTCTTCCCACCTAGAAAAAATTGGACTGGCAGAATCTGTCTGATGTAACCATTTTGGAACTTTGGAATTTGTTGAAGGCTCGAAACTTCCAGAGGAAAGTGTGGATGTTAAATTGCAGTTAATTTTGGTTAATTTACCTAACAGCACAGTAGCAGCTACCCAGTATCCACCCCCCAGACCCTTGGCAGGCAGCCATGCACACATTCCAGGAGAAGGTTGTATGCAGCTTGTAGGAGCCAGAGTGGGCAGTACAGGTCCTGTCTTACAAATACTGGAGATCTGTACTATGATGACTGATTACTGCTTCTGAGCACAGAGGTACAAAGAGGTGGGTGGCCATTGTTGTTGCATCTCTCCCCATTGTTGTAAGTTCCTCCCCCTATTGCTGAAGTTACTTACAAGGGATTTAAGTGCCAATGTCTTTTTATCTAATCATTTTTTCTTTTTTATTCCCTTCTGGTAGCCAGACATTAAAGACTAAGATATTCAAAGGTAACTGCAAAAATGGGGGACATTGGAAAGTTATTGCACATGTCCAGGGAAAGGCATACACTCAGAAGAGACCTGAGAAGATCTAAGTTTACTCCTCAGGCCAATCCTTGGCACAGAGACATCCCACAACAATCAACCAACAAGGAAAAACAAAAACAAAATCCATCAAACTCTAGGGAAAGGGAAGAATCTGATTTCCAGAGTTACTATATTATTAGATTCAAATGTCCAGTTTTCAACAACAACAACAAAAAATCACAAAGCATACAAAGAAACAGGAAAGTAAGGCCCATTCAAAGGAAAAAATAAGCAAAGAGAAACTGTTCCTGAGAAAGACCTTATGGCAGACCTATTAGACAAAGTCTTTAAAACAACTGTCTTTGAGATAGCTTCATCCACCAGAGGGCAGACAGCCGAAGCAAGAACTACAATCCTGCAGCCTGTGGAACAAAAACCACATTCACAGAAAGATAGACAAGATGAAAAGGCAGAGGGCTATGTACCAGAAGAAGGAACAAGATAAAACCCCAGAAAAACAACTAAATGAAGTGGAGATAGGCAACCTTCCAGAAAAAGAATTCAGAATAATGATAGTGAAGATGATCCAGGACCTCGGAAAAAAAATGGAGGCAAAGATCGAGAAGATGCAAGAAATGTTTAACAAAGACCTAGAAGAATTAAAGAACAAAGAAACAGAGATGAACAGTACAATAACTGAAATGAAAAATACACTAGAAGGAATCAATAGCAGAATAACTGAGGCAGAACAGGTAAGTGACCTGTAAGGCCGAATGGTGGAATTCCCTGCTGTGGAACAGAATAAAGAAAAAAGAATGAAATGAAATGAAGACAGCCTAAGAGGCCTCTGGGACAATATTAAACGCAACAACATTCACATTATAGGGCTCCCAGAAGGAGAAGAGAGAGAGAAAGGACCCAAGAAAATATTTGAAGAGATTGTAGTCGAAAAATTCCCTAACATGGGAAAGGAAATAGTGACTCAAGTCCAGGAAGCGCAGAGAGTCTCAGGCAGGATAAACCCAAGGAGAAACACACTGAGACACATAGAAATCAAACTGACAAAAATTAAAGACAAAGAAAAATTATTGAAAGCAGCAAGGGAAAAAAGACAAATAATATACAAGGGAACTCCCATAAGATTAACAGCTGATTTCGCAGCAGAAACTCTGCAAGCAACTCTATGCCAATAAAATGGACAACCTGGAAGAAATGGACAAATTCTTAGAAAGGTATAAACTTCCATGACTGAACCAGGAAGAAATAGAAAATATGAACAGACCAATCACAATTAATGAAATTGAAACTGTGATTAAAAATCTTCCAACAAACAAAAGTCCAGGACCAGATAGATTCACAGGTGAATTCTATCAAATATTTAGAGAAGAGCCAACACCCATTCTTCTCAAACTCTTCCAAAAACTTGCAGAAGAAGGAGCACTCCCAAACTCATTCTATGAGGCCATCACCCTAATACCAAAAGCAGACAAATATACTACAAGAAAAGAAAATTACAGACCAATATCACTGATGAATATAGATGCAAAAATCCTCAACAAAACACTAGCAAACAGAATCCAGCAACACATTTAAAGGATCATACACCATGATCAAGTGGGATTTATCCCAGGGATGCAAGGATTCTTCAATATATGCAAATCAATCAACGTGATACACCATATTAACAAATTGAAGAGGAAAAACCATATGATCATCTCAATAGATGCAGAAAAAGCTTTTGACAAAATTCAACACCCATTTATGATAAAAATTCTCCAGAAAGTGGGCATAGAGGGAACCTACCTCAACATAATAAAGACCATATACAACAAACCCCCAGCAAACATCATTCTCAATGGTGAAAAACTGAAAGCACTTCCTCTAAGATCAGGAACGAGACAAGGGTGTTCACTCTCACCACTATTATTCAACATAGTTATGGAAGTCCTAGCCAAAGCAATCAGAGAAGAAAAAGGAATACAAATTGGAAAAGAAGAAGTAAAACTGTCACTGTTTGCCGATGACATGATACTATACATAGAGAATCCTAAAGATGCCACCAGAAAACTATGAGAGCTAATCAATGAATTTAGTAAGGTTGCAGGATACAAAATTAATGCACAGAAATCTCTGGCATTCCTATACACTAATGATGAAAAATCTGAAAGACAAATTAAGGAAACACTCCCATTTACCACTTCAACAAAAAGAATCAAATACCTAGGAATAAAGCTACCTAGGGAGGCAAAAGACCTGTATGCAGAATACTATAAGATACTGATGAAAGAAATTACAGATGATACAAACAGATGGAGAGATATACCATGTTCTTGGATTGGAAGAATCAATATTGTGAAAATAACTGTACTACCCAAAGCAATCTACAGATTCAATGCAATCCCTATCAAATTACCAATGGTATTTTTTACAGAACTAGAACAAAAAAAATCTTAAAATTTGCATGGAGACACAAAAGACCCCAAATAGCCAAAGCAGTCTTGAGGGAAAAAAACAGAGCTGGAGGAATCAGACTCCCTGACTTCTGGCTATACTACAAAACTACAGTAATCAAGACAATATGGTACTGGCACAAAAACAGAGATATAGATCAATGCAACAGGATAGAAAGTCCAGAAATAAACCCACGCACCTATGGTCAACTAATCTATGACGAAGCAAGGATATACAATGGAGAAAAGACAGTCTTTTCAATAAGTGGTGCTGGGAACACTGGACAGGTACACGTAAAAGAATGCAATTAGAACACTCCCTAACACCATACACAAAAATAAACTCAAAATGGATTAGAGACCTAAATGTAAGACCGGAAACTATAAAACTCTTAGAGGAAAACATAGGAAGAACACTCTTTGGCATAAATCACGGCAAGATCTTTTTTGATCCACCTCCTAGAGTAATGGAAATAAAAACAAAAATAAACAAATGGGACCTACTGAAACTTAAAAGCTTTTTCAAAGCAAAGGAAACTACAAACAAGATGAAAAGACAACCCTCAGAATGGGAGAAAATATTTGCAAATGAAGCAATGGACAAAGGATTAATCTCCAAAATATATAAACAGCTCATGCAGCTCAATATTAAAAAAACAAACCACCCAATCCAAAAATAAGTAGAAGACCTAAATAGACGTTTCTCCAAAGAAGACATACAGATGGCCAAGAAGCACATGAAAAGCTGCTCAACATCACTAATCATTAGAGAAATGCAAATCAAAACTACAAAGAGGTATCACCTCACACCAGTTAGAATGGGCATCATCAGAAAATCTACAAACAACAAATGCTGGAGATGGTGTGGAGAAAAGGGAACCCTGTTGCAATGTTGATGGGAATGTAAATTGATACAGCCACTATGGAGAACAGTAAGGCGGTTCCTTAAAAATCTAAAAATAGAATTACCATATGACCCAGCAATCCCACTACTGGGCATATACCCAGAGAAAACCATAATTCCAAAAGAGACATGCACCCCAGTGTTCATTGCAGCACTATTTACAATAGTCAGGGCATGGAAGCCACCTAAATGCCCATCGACAGACGAATGGATAAAGAAGATGTGGTACATATATACAATGGAATATTACTCGGCCATAAAAAGGAAAGAAATTGGGTCATTTGTAGAGACGTGGATGGACATAGAGACTGTCATACAGAGTGAAGTAAGTCAGAAAGAGAAAAACAAATATCATATATTAACACATATATGTGGAACCTAGAAAAGTGGTACAGATGAACCAGTTTGCAGGGCAGAAATTGAGACACAGATGTGGAGAACAAACGTATGGACACCAAGGGGGGAAAATGGTGGTGGTGGTGGTGGTGGTGGTGCAGTGGTTAATTGGGAGATTGAGATTGACATATATACACTAATATGTATAAAATGGATAACTAAGAAGAACCTGCTGTATAAAAAAATAAATAAAAAAAAAAGAAAAAACAACTGTCTTCAAGATGCTGAAAGAACTAAAGTCCAGAGATGTGGAGAAAGTCAAGAAAACAGATATGAAAAAATGAAAATATTAATAAAGAGATAGAAATCCTAAAAAAATTCTGAAGCTGGAAAGCACAATAACAGAAATTTAAAATTCACCAGAAGGATTCAAAGGTAGATTTGAGCAGACAGAAGAAAGAATCACTGAACTTGAAGATAGGAAAATGGATATTTTCAAGTCTGAGGAACAGAAAGAAAAAAGATTGAAGAAAAGTCAACAGAGAGAGCCTAAAGAACTTGTAAGACACTGTCAAGCAGACCAACATACATATTGTGGGAGTCCCAGAGGGAGGAGGAGGAGAGAGGCAGAGAGAATATGTGAAGAAATAATAGCCCCAAACTTCCCATATTTAATGAAGACATGAGTATAAACATAGAAGAAGTTCAATGGCTCCAAGTAGAATAAACTCAAAGAGACTCACACCAAGACACATTATAATCAAACTGTCAAAAGACAAAGGGAATCCTGAAAGCAGCTAGAGAGAAGTGACTTTTCACATACAAGGGATTCAATAAAATAATCACCAAGTTTCTCATCAGAAACTTTGGAGGGCAGAAGGCAGTGGGCTGATGTATTCAAAGTGCTAAAAGAAAAAAACAAAACAAAACTGTTAACCAAGAATCTTACATCCAGCAAAACTTTGTCAAAAGTGAGGGGGAAATTAAATCATTCCCAGATAAGCAAAATCAGAGGTAGTTTATTATTATTAGTCCTGTCCTGCAAGAAATGAATAAGTTAGTTCACAAGTTGAAATGAAAGGACAATAAACAGTAACTGAAAGCCATATGAATAAATAAAGAGCTCAATAAAGATAAATACATGGGCAATTATAAAATCTAGTGTTACTGTAAAAGTGGTTTGTAACTCCACTTTTTGATTTGTACATGATTTAAGAGACATACATTTTTTTAAAAAATTATTTGTCTAAAAGCTAGTATTGATATTATTTGCAGCTTTGGTTTATAACTCCACATTTTGTTTTCTATATAATTTAAGAGACTAGTTTATGGTTTTGAACATATAATATATTAGGATGTAATTTTATGATAACAACTGAAAAAGAGGGGCAGAGTTTTTCTATGTTATTAAACTGGTATATATCCAAATTAGAGTGTTATAACTTCAGGATGTTGAAAGTAATCCCCATGGTAACCACAAAAGAAAGAACAACCCAATTCAAAAATGGTCAAAGGACTTGAATAGACATTTCTCCAGAGAAGATACACAAATGACCAACAAGCATATGAAAAGATGCACAACATCACTAATCACTAGGAAACTGCAAATCAAAATCACAATGAGATAAGACCTCACACTCATTAGGATGGCTACTATTAAAATAAAACAGAAAATAACAAGTGTTGGCAAGGATATGAAAAATTGGAAATTTTGTGCACTGTGGGTGAGAACGCAAAATGGTACAGCTGCTGTGGAAAATAGTATGGCAGCTCCTCAAAAAATTAAAAATAGAATTTCAGTATGATCCAGCAAACACCATTTCTGAGTATATACACAAAACTGAAAGCAAGATCTTGGAGAGATATTTCTACACGCATGTTCATAACAGCATTATTCACAATAGCTACAACATGGAAGCGAGACAGGTGTCTGTCCATTGACAGATGAATGGAAAAACAGAATGTGATAATACATACAATGGAATATTATTCAGTCTTAAAAAGGAAGGAAATTCTCCAATATGTCACAACATAGATAAACATTAAAGACATTATGCTAAGTTAAATAAGTCAGTCACAAAAAGACAAATACTCCACTTTGTATGACTCCATAAGTATGACTCCACTTATATGAGGCACATAGAAGTGTCAAATCGTAGAAACAGAAAGTAGAGTGGTGGTTGCCAGAGGCTGGGGAGTGGAGGGAGTGGGGAGTTATTGTGTAATAGGTATAGAGTTTCAGTCTTTAAGATGAAAATAGTTCTGGAGATGGAGGGTGGTAATGGTTGCACAGAAATATGAAGGTACTTAGTAACACTAAACTGTACACTTAAATGGTTAAGATGGTAAATTTCATGTATTTCATTATGTATATTTTAGAAAAGGCTCTGAGAGAGAGCCTGAGGGATTATCCTATAAGCAATGTGTATATATTTTAGTGTATGGGGTTTATAAACTGTATTTTGATCACATATTCGTCCTTTTAGTTTCTTTCCCAACCCTTAGTTCTGTTCTATTCAAAGGAGTTTGTCTAATAACTGAGTTCTAAACAGGTGAGGTCATTTGGTAAATGTTTTTATAGGTTTATTTGCCCTCATGCAGGTTCTTAACATATAAAGGCACTATAAAGGAGTGGATAAAAAAGTAGACTCTGGAGTCAGAAAGACCTGGGTTTGAATTTGAGCTCCAGAATTAACTACCTATGTGACTTTGGGGACTTTTGCAACCTCTCAGTTTACTCATCTGTGAAATGGAGATAATAAGGTACCATTGGAGTATTTTGTGATAACTAAACAAAATGCATATGAAATGATATGATGATGGTGCCTGGCACCAATAAGAGCCGATGCTTGTTATCATTATACTGAGAAGTCCCAGCAGGAGGCGAGAGTATTCACTCTCTCTCATTCTGCTTGTTGTTGAGATGACCATGTCAGCACAACACAGCCAGTTCACTTTGCAATTGGAATTACACACAGATCATTGCTTAATTATCAGATGATATCAACAAAATGAGGATTTGTAATGGATTTTATAAAAGAAAGAATGATTTTTCAATTAAATTTAGAAAAGAGGCAAGCAGGGGAAAAAACCTTATTTCCCTTGAGTTTATCCTATAATCACAAACTGGGCCTGAGTAAGCATATTGCTTCTTAGAACAAGGGTAAAATAAAGTCATTCAAGACCTAGTTGTGCAGAATTGGATTTCCCAAAAAGAACTGGAGGTCAGATATTCAAAAGAGATACTCTTAAAAACAACATTGAGGGGCTTCCCTGGTGACGCAGTGGTTAAGAATCCGCCTGCCAATGCAGGGGACACAGGTTCGAGCCCTGGTCCGGGAAGATCCCACATGCAGCGGAGCAACTAAGCCTGTGCGCCACAACTACTGAGCCTGTGTGCCCCAACTACTGAAGCGCGCATGCCTAGAGCCCGTGCTCCGCAAAAAGAGAAGACACGGCAATGAGAAGCCCGCACACCGCAACGAAGAGTAGCCCCTGCTCGCCGCAATAGAGAAAGCCTGCGCACAGCAACAGAGACCCAGTGCAGCCAAAAATAAACAAATAAAAATAAATAAGTAAATTTATAAAAAAAAAACCCAAAACATTGATATTTACATTTGAAACTAATCTTTCTTTTTTTTTTTTTTTTTTTTTTTTGCGGTACACAGGCCTCTCACTGTTGTGGCCTCTTCCGTTGCGGAGCACAGGCTCCGGACGCACAGGCTCAGCGGCCATGGCTCACGGGCCCAGCAGCTCCGCCGCATGTGGGATTTTCCCGGACCAGGGCACGAACCCGTGTCCCCTGCATTGGCAGGCGGACTCTCAACCATTGTGCCACCAGGGAAGCCCAAAACTAATCTTTCTTAATTACTTTTTATTTATCTTTTTGATGAAGCCTTTACACACACACACACACACATTCATAGGTTTATGCATATGTGTGTGTGTATATTCTTAGTTTGCCTACTTACATTTTTTTCACATAAAAATTAAGAAACATGTAATTGGAAGATAGCCGTGGTGAATTTACCCCTTCATTTTGTATCACGAAAAGAGTGTTTTGGGGCCCTGGGTGACCGTCCCTTTACCTCCCTTAGCTTCTCTCTTCCTCACTTAGGCTTAAAGAAAGAGACAGTGTAAATGAGTATATAGCATCTTTGTCTCAGAAGAAAGCACACAGTAGAAAAAAGCACGTCAATAACCGATACAAATGCGTATTTAAAACATGATTGGGATTGAAAACATATGTCCAAAGACTTGTACATGAATATTGATAGCAGCATTATTCATAATAGCCCCGTATTGACCCCAGCCTAAATGTCCATCCCCTGATGAAAAGATAACCAAAATGTGTTATATCCATACAATAGAATGTATTTATATTTTTATATTTAGTATATTTAACTCTGTGAATATACTTAAAACCCACTGAGTTGTACCCTTTAAGAGGGTAAATTTTATCGTGTGAATTTAATAGTACGTGAATTATATTTCAATAAAGCTGTTTCCAAAAAAGGAAAAGAAGAGCCGACTAGGTTCTAACGGAACTGTTGTAATTTTCTTTGTTATCACGTCTATAAATAATTTCACCATAGAAGTGTTATAGCATTTTCATAAAGAACCTGAAGGTTATTTACATAAAGCCAACTTTTTCTGAAAACATCTTCACCTTAGAAATAGGAGTTTCCCGGGAGAAGCAGGGAGCATTAACAGCAAATTGGCTCAAACCCTCTTGGAGGATTATGGAAATGTTTGCATTCTCTATTCACACTCACCAGTTGAAAATTCTGAGGCAATGTTTGTTTTCAGAACATTTAAAGCTTCCTGGAGAGATTGAATAATTCTTAAGAGTAATGCCAAAACAGCATTATGCATTTGACATGAAGAATTAAAGAGAATGACTAATGAAGTTCTAGCAAAGCTCCTTCCAAATTCTACCTCTGTTCTCTACCAGGGTATATGAGTCATTTTCCATGCCCAATTCATTTAAACAATGAATTCTTCCAGAAATTGAGAAACTAGCAAGCAATGACAAAGTCCACTCGAAAAACAAATTTGAGTTTTTGATTGTATTTCCATTTGATCCTCTCTAAGGATTAAAATGAACAGTGTCATCAATATGCTACAGGAAGGGGCTTCCCTGGTGCTGGTGGCGCAGTGGTTGAGAGTCCGCCTGCCAATGCAGGGGACGCGGGTTCGTGTCCTGGGGCGGGAGGATCCCACATGTCGCGGAGCGGCTGGGCCCGTGAGCCATGGCCGCTGAGCCTGCGCGTCCGGAGCCTGTGCTCTGCAACGGGAGAGACCACAACAGCGAGAGGCCCACGTACCACAAAAAAAAAAAAAAAAAAAGCTACAGGAAGAAGTTAGATTGAAATAATATTACAGGCTTTAAGTTATGCAATGTTTTTAATCTTATAAGTGTGGCAACTGATATGTGGGGCTAAGGATCATTCTTTTTTTTTTTTAACAGGTAAAAAAATTTATTTACTGATTTAAATTCTCCTAAAATATAAAAAACAGAGCGGTTTCCTGAATTACAGCTTTTGGCAGTAAGTAAAGGTCAATGCAAAGAACAATAAGCCTCAACTTCCTGTAGCAGCCTTTATTTTGCCCTAAAAAGAGAGACCATTTTCCTACAGAGACAGTCATTTAGATGAGACACACATCAAGTTTTTTTCTAAAGTGCCAAAACTCATATAATTCCTGTAACTGCGGATGAGAAGTATAACTTAAATACTCCAGGTGATCGCAAATCCTGAAGAGTTCCTGGTTTCTGTGACGGGGAAGAATTTGACTAGTACATAGCTGAACTAAAATCCAGGCAAAAATGCTCTACAACTTCATCTACTGGTTTGTAATTCATTAACATATTGTAAGACTGTTATTCAAATCTAGTTATGTGGTAATAAGACCTGAGAGTATTTTGTAAAAGTTTGTTTTAAAAATCCCCAGTTAAACTTAATTTGCTAATTTTCTATTCTATTATCTATATTTTTCTTTGTTTAATCTGTCTCCTTTTCTTTCCACAAATTCCCAAGGACAATTCCTTAAAAAATTATTAGTCCTATTGTTCGGTTGGAGGTGAATTTATCCCAACAATCCGCAGGTCTGTGGATGTCCAGAATGTAACTCTGGTGAGCCAGATGGGCTCCTACAACAACCACAGCAGTGTAGTAGGGCACAGTTTGACCGATGTTCACTCCCAGCAGGCTCAGTGCCCCCAGCATCGCCACAGTGAAGCCACTGAGCCACTGCTTGGTATCTTCACGGAACAGCAGTGCCGTGGACTTAAACCCGATCCGAGCATCATCTCTCTTGTCCTGATGAGCATAGATAGTATCGTATATTACAGTCCACATAATTCCAGAAAAATAAAGAGGAAGGCAAACAGATGGATCACAGGAGCCCTTGACAGCAGACCATCCAAGTAATGCTCCCCAATTAAAAGTCAACCCCAAGGCTAACTGAGGCCAGTATGTAATTCTCTTCATTAGCGGGTAGGTGATGACAAGAAGTAGGGATGCTGCTCCAAGAGCTATACTGTAGTAATTCAGACATAGAAGAACACGCAGTGCCAAGGTCAGCTGTCCCCCAAGAAAAACAAAGGATTGAAAATTTGAAATGTCTCCAGCAGCTACTGGGCGATTTGCTGTTCTTGTAACCCTGCCCCCATGGCCGCTCCTCTGTGGAGAAAGGAAGCACACTGCGCTTTGCAACACCAGCTATTCAACTGATACTGGCACTTCTTACGCTGGATTTCAGTGAGGACACTAAATGATCCTGTTGCTTTTTGTGGCATTCAAAAGTGATGCCACCATCTTACTCTGCAGAATTGAGAGGAGCCTCTCTGTTCCTTTCTGGGACGAATCTACTTTTTTTTATCGTAGTCCTGGTCCCACTTGTCATTAATAGTACAGCCTGCTCCAGGCATCAGAAGAGCTCCAGTGCCAAAGAGGGATAACATGTACCAATCTGGAAAACAACCTGGTTCAGCTGCCAGACCAATGCTCCAAGTACATGGCAGATACAGTAGCCAGGTTCCTATGGGCTTGTCCAACCGTATGAGGCGCAGGTAGGACTGCAGAGGGCGGGGCGACGAGTTTACGATCGCCGCCGCAGGCAGGCTCGTCCGCCGCCCGAGCGGCCCCCGCCCGGCTGAGGGCCGCCAGTCTCCCGCGTGGAGCCCACTGGCCGCGTGCGGTAAGGTGAGGGAGCGCCGCGCGAGCCCCACAGCCACACCTGAGTCCCTGCCCGTAGGCGCCGCACGAGCCCCGCGCCTGCCGCGCCCAGCATGGCGCTCCGGAGAGCGCCGATCATTCTTAATTATAGAAAAATTTCTACACAGAAAAAATCATGGGATTAGATTCAGAGCTTATTTGGATCATACATTTAATTATACTTATTGAGAAAAACAAATTCTAATCCGTAAAACAGATTAGAAATAACAGCACAAATCTCCTTAGCCTGCCAACCAGGCTTAATAACTGAATATTAAGTTATAATATCAGTTATTATCAGAAATTACCTGTACTATTCAGTGAGCTAATTCACTGCTAGCTCTTCTAAGAACATAGGCTCCAGAATAAAACAAAAATAAATTAAAAGAGAGATAGAGACAGAGTCAATCCTTTGCAATCTCTTTAAAGTCAAATGAAATGATTCCTTCCTGGGTCCAAACAGCCTTAGGGCTATGGTGGAAGTGAAGGGAAAGAAGATCTTCATTTCCAGGGACAGCTACCTGTCCTTCCTATTTAGAGATATCTGAACCCAGAACTGCCCCCCAACAAGCCTTTCTGACGCATCTGGAAACTTCAGAAGCCACTTCTGATGGCCCCACTCTTGATATGACCCAATGACTAGGTACCCACGACATCTGGTCATTGTAGACCCTGTAGGGACTATTGCACCCACTTCAGATACCTTGGGACTCACTACATTAGACCTCATTTTTCACCAGTGCCTGTCCCAAACCATTCTAACATCTGTGGTTCACCAATGCACTACTCTTCTACATAGCAACCCTATTTACTTTTATTCTCACTCGCTCTACTTTCCTTTCAAGGCATACTTTTTCTCTCCATAGACTCAATCTCTCCATTACTCCTTTTACATGCCAATTTTGGGAAAAAGAATTTCAAATCTCTCCAATAACCCCCTGCCACCCACAGACTGAGGGATCATATTAACCTGGGCCAGACATTCTACAGACAGCTGGGCTAGCCTAAGAACCAAATAACCTGGTGTTTGCAAACAGGATACCACTTCTCCCACAATACATCCACTTGCACATCAATTATCTGTTTGTCCGCCATGATTTCTCTGAACTTCTCAGCATCACAATTTCTCCAGCACCTGGGTAGTGTCTGGAAGAAGAACTTCCAGTGATCCAAAGAACACAAAGCAAAAAAACAACGGACTGAGACTATCAAAATGGGAGACACCATTAGGCTCTGCTCCCATCACATATATCCCCTGCATATATCCCAAATTGGAAGACCAAAGTATAGAAGTCATCAACTTCATCACCTTCCTAAGCCAACTACACAATTCTCTGTGTAAAGACCCTGACTCTAACCCCTCTCTGATGCATTTACCCCATGAAGACCTCTATTCCTATCATGTGTGTAAAGACCAAGAGATGTCACTTTATTTTTGTCATTAAAAAGCAAGTTATGACTGTTGAGGAGTTCATTGTGATTAAATATCCAGTAAACTGGTAGAAGGCCTGGGTTTCTGGCTGCTGGTGTTGTAGTATCTCTGACATAGAACTCAGTGCTAACATTCCACAATTTCCAGGGTGCACACGGTAAAGTCTGAAGCTCAGAATTCTTTTAAGCTGCATGTTTTACTGGAGAGGAAGGGCTGGCTGTGCAAGGGGTTAAGTACTTCTGTAAGAACTGTGGGCCTAATCATAAGTCCTTGCTGTTATTGCCGTACACTGAGAATCCCCTTTTTTTCCTGAAATCATTCTAAAAGAGGCCCTTCACACAGGGAACCTGAAGAATTTCATATGTGAATATTAAAACTTTTACTCTAACAATATCAACAAATTTGTTTAGAATGTGACAGGCAGCTAAAACTATTATGCCCACTGTGTACAATTAGGAGCAGAATTTAAAGTTATTTTTCTACCTTGAAACACTTTACAAATACAAATGTCTATGAAAAGATGCTTTGTTCATGACTATGCTTCTTCTCTGTGAAAACTCAAATGTATGTTCGTATGTATGTGTGAGTGTATATATATACACATGTATAATGTGTGCAAAAGAAAAGAAGACCCTGACTCTAACCCCTCTCTGATGCATTTACCCCACCAAGACCTCTATTCCTATCATATCCCAGAGGCTGACTCAATAATCTGGTAAAAGAAACCCAAGTACATTATCAAATGGATATTAGAAGAATGGCAATAATCAAAAACACGGACAAAAAAACATTTTTGAGGATATGGAGAAATTAGAACTGTGCTAGTGGAAATGCAAAATGGTATAGCCACTTTGGAAAACAGTTTAGCAGTTCCTCAAAAGGTAAAAAAATAGAATTATGTATAACCTGACAATTTCACTCCTAGGTATATACTACAAAGGACTGAAAACATAGAGCCACAGAAAAGCTTGTATACACATGTTTACAGCAGCATTATTCACAATAGCCAAAAAGTGGGAACAACCCAAATGCCCATCAGCTGGTGAATGGATGAACAAAATGTAGTATAATTCATACAATGGAATATTATTCAGTCATCAAAAGGAATGAAGTACCAGGGTAAACTACAAGATGGATGGACTTTGAAAACATCATGCCAAGTGAAAGAAACTAGTCACAAAAGACCATGTATTGTAGGATTCCATTTATATGAAATGTCTAGAATAGGCAAATTCGTAGAGACATAAGCTATGTTAGTAGTTGCTCAGGGCTGGGGCTGTAGGGGAGGAAGGAATGAGAAGTGACTGATGTTGCACTTGCAGTTTGTTGGCTCTTAATAGGCTCTACATTTCCCTCCTGTTGCCTTTTCAGACAAGTGGTGATAAAGGTTCCCTGCTATTGCTTGTCCCAGATTCTTCATCTTCCCTTATTAATTCTTTTAATCCTGTCCACATCTGTTTCTTGTTGGGACAATGGCTGGTGTCCTACCCCTTTCTCTGTGTATGTCCCTGATTTCTAACTCTGAGGCTTCTTGGTGCAATTCCCAATACCAACTTGCTTATTCTTTAGGGAGAACCGCATTGATGGATAGGGAGTGGAGAAAAGATTGCATATTTACAACTCTTCCCTTCTTTTTTATTCTACATGTATTACTGAGAGATGTCAACTACCCAGGACACAGTGCAGGCTCTATCTAGGGGATTAGTGTCTTAGAGAGACAGAGATAGAAATGGGCTCAGTGGCAGCCTGGCTGTGCTCCAATGGAATTTTAAGAGATGGCCTGGTACTCAAATTGCCCTGAAGTTTTAGGACTTTAGCTATTGTTATTTCTAAACCTAATAGCTTTTGTAAGTGAGGGCTTGTGTTATATAGACCAACTGGCTTCATTTTTCCAGGAAAGGAGTAACTCATCTTCAGAAAACTAAGACAGTTTAGGGCTAAGGCAGAGCCTGACAAGAACCTATATTTATTTCATTATACAAAATACAGATCTTCCATTGTCAAAAGTTTACAATGAGTTGAATCCCTTGTCTTAGCCCAGTCAACCCCAAACCACCAAAAACAAATCCTTTGTTAGGTAAAATCAAATTTATCGGCCCATTGCTATGAAGGAGATCACAAATCAGAGAAACTGTGGTGCATCTCACCAACCAAAGTGAAAGATGGAACTAGGATAGAGAGAATTCTGGGCCAGGGTAGAGTCTGAGTTAAATTTAAATAAATCAGTGTTTTGATAGGCTCCAAGCAAAGTAAGGCAGTGTAAAGTGGTCAACATCACACTCAGACTGCAAAGTAGACCCAGGGTCTTGTTTCCTTGGAAAAAAGAAAGCTAAGATAGATGTGGGACACTGTGTGCAGAAACCCCTTATCTGAAACTCTGCATCTGGGCTGTAAATCCAGTTGGCTTCTCTGCATCAGAGTAACTTAGACACCGCCCCCCCCCCACCCGGCCCAGCAAGAGTAGGTTGTTCCTCTCTTACTGATATCTTTTCAAACAACAATTTAAATCAAATTACTTACATTTCTGATAGTCTCCGATTTTAGAGAACAGTTTCTCAGCGAGGAAGAAAGTGGTAGTCACTTAACGAAGGGGATTGTTATGACACTTTACAGCTGCTGTGTGGCCTTGGGGGAAATATTGTTTCCTGTTAACTTATGCAGCTGGCTTTATCTGTGTCTTTTATTCCAATCTGATGAATGGTAGGACAGATTTTTACTGTCCAAGCTATTTTTACTTTCTCATTGCCTTGGTGAGCTGCACTGAGCATGTAGCATAAGCAAGAACTAAATTTTTGTAAGATTAAGCTGCTGAGGTTCTGGGGGTTTGGTTTGGTTTTTTTTTTTTACCAGAGCGTCACCTAGTCTAGCCTGGATGTCATAGAGAGTTCTGTTTTAATTAAATTCCCATAAAATGAGGTACTGGCTTAGGGGCTGGTAGCAGGTGGCAGAAAACTATTATTGGAGGATGAATGGATGTATATCCATATTATGCAGTGGCAAAACATTTGATAAAATTGTCATCTGAGGTAATTTGGTGGGCACATCAAGTCCTTAATAATTTGTAGCCTTAGAAGAAGAGGTTGGAAAATAGAATGTTTATAGCCTGTGTTGGTTGTTAATGACTATGTTTGGCAAGGTATTATAAGAAATAGATGAGCTCAGAAAACAATTGGCCAGTTTGCGAGCAGGAAAGGGAATAGAGAGTGTCTACAGATTTGGGAATTTATAGGGCTGCAAAACGCAACCATTTCTAATCCACAAACAGTAAAAAGTAGCACTGAGCAATACTCTGATAACAAAGTCTGATTAAAATAGCCCTGGAGCAAGGATCAAATCAAGATACAACCATAGGGTATATTGTTAAAATCTGTATGGGTTAAGGTGACACCTGCTATATCTTTTCAGTTGGACAAGATAGGGTGAATGAATTAAGGTGTGTCTTTCCCAACAAAATAGGGTGAATGAACTAAGGTGTGTCTTTCCCACCAAAGATAGGCCCACAGTAATTGCAGTTGAGAGAGAAAGAGACAGAGATAGAGAGAGAGGCAATAAAGCAAAGACATGTAGAAAATTCAAGATGTATGAGTAAAGAAAACTTATGTCCTTTCAAACACTTGTACATAAATGTTTATGGCAGCATTATACATAATAGAAAGAATGTGGAAACAATTCAAATGTCTATTGCTTGATGGATAAATAAAATACTGTATATCCATACAGTGAAACACTATTCATCAATAAAAGGAAATTAAGTGCAGATATGTGCTACAATGTGGATGAACCTTGGAAATATTATGCTGAGTAAAAGAAGCCAGGCACAAAGGACCATATATTATATGATCCAATTTATACGAAATGTCCAGAATAGGCAAATCCATAGAGACAGAAAGTATATTTTTGCCTCTTGCTGGGAGTAGAGTGAGCTGGGGTGGGAGAAGGTTGGGGAAATCGGGAGTGACTGCTAATGGGTGTGGGGTTTCTTTCTGAGATGATGAAAACGTTTTGTAAGTACTGGCAAAGTTTGCATAACTCTGTGAAGATACTAAAAACCATTGAATCTTATACTTTAAATGGGTGAATTGTATGATATATTAATTTTATCTCAAAATAAGCTCGAATTTAAAAAGGAAGTATATCTCACAAAGAACTGCGGGTATGGCTATTGGCATATGAAATTGACTGGAATCAGACGAGAATAGGACTAAATTTTTCGAGTGAGTTCAAATGCTAAAGGGACCACTAGCCTAGAGAAGAGAAATTGACTGCTCAGGATTTAAAACAACCCTTGGGCCTAACCTTCTGTGAGTAGAAAATGGGCTGGAAAAATTGTCTCACACCTAAGGAATGGCTATTCACTAATTCCCACTTCTGATAAGGCTAAATAGGATATCATAAAAGGAAGAATCTTAAGGAGGGTTCATTCAAGGACTGTCGGGGCAGAATTGGAACCTAATTAAATAACTTATCCTATCCCAGGGTAGGAAGCCCTCCTCAGGTTGGCCCAACAGTATTTTATTTTATTTTGCGGTACGCAGGCCTCTCCCTGCTGTGGCCTCTCCCGTTGCGGAGCACAGGTTCCGGACGCGCAGGCTCAGCGGCCATGGCTCACGGGCCCAGCCGCTCCGCGGCATGTGGGAGCTTCCCAGACTGGGGCACGAACCCGCGTCCCCTGCGTCGGCAGGCGGACTCTCAACCACTGTGCCACCAGGGAAGCCCCGCCCAGCATTATTTTAGAATTGCTACAGACCTGGACTTCCAGGAGTATTTAGCTCATTTATCCTGCCTCTGACCCTCAGTGCATAGTATATTGAGGGCTGATATCTTTTTGGTTCATAAGACTTGGAGCAAGAAGAATCACATCCAGACCTAATGTAGACATAACAGGGCATCAGCCCCAATGAAGAGACCACTGTACATTGCCCAGAAGTCCTGGACTTGAAGGTTGCTGCTGTGGATGAGGCTTTTGGCTCATCTCCCTCAGGACCGCCTCTAGTGACTACGCTCAGTGCAGTACCTGGCATGTGCTAAGCACTACCTGATGGGAGTTATGCTAAACTCTATTCAAAGGTAAGCCAAGTGAGGCATGGGCAGGTTAAGGAACTTGTTGGAGATCACACAGCTAGTAATGGCAAATCAGATCTTGAACCCAACTTTGCACAGCTACAAGGTCATGCTTCTCCACCTAGACCAGGAGAGCTTTCCATGAACTGTGGCATAGTGACAACCAGCGTGGGGCAACTCCTGGCATCGTTGACTATTAACTCTTCTTCAATAAGTACCGCAGTGAAATCTGTGCTGGCCTTGTAATTATTATTGCTTGTGTGTAGTGTGTAGTGTGTGTGTGTGTGTGTGTGTGTGTGTGTGTGTGTGTGTGTGAAGAAAAAGTCTTGTTTCACTAGCTTCTCCCCCACAAGCAAGAAAGAGCGGTCTCTTGCTTGCTTCATCGCCTCCAATGCAGGTGGTAAGTACTAAATATTTCTTTTTGGAACAGTTTATGAGGGAAGAACATTTTCAAATTTATGAGGCTCTCATGCATTTTGAGAAGAGATTTTCATATTTCACATATTTCCTTCTTTGGATCTTTCTATTTAGGGATCAGTTTAAAAATACAATCCCTCTATCTGGAGCAGAAGTGTTGTGAACCATGAGTCCCACATCTCTTGAGACTTTGAGTCACTTTAAAGGCAAAATACAAAGAAAATGAAAGGAAATTTAGAAGAAATATAGCTTGGTTTTGGCTTGGAACACACCATGATTCCAAGATAGGTTACAGTAGATTGGAGACACTGGAAGAAAATGCATCATTTACCAAAACTTAAGGTGTGCCTTTCCCCTCAAGAAAACTAAACTGCTGCTTGCTAGAATTGTATCCTTAAAGTGGCATCTTCAATATATTTGTTTTTTTTATTGCTTATTTAGACCAGATACCTCACTCTTAAAAACTATGTCGATGTGTGATTTTGCCACATTTTCAGTAAGCATGTATATAACTTTGGAAGCTTAAAGTTATACACTTAGGACCTAGGAATAATTCCCCAAATCTTTGAGAAACAGATGGTTCAGAAGGTTGGTTTATGATATCTTGTCCTTTTAAAATTAAAGACCTCCAGAACTAGATGTAACCAAAGGTCAACATTTTTTTTTAAGGTTTCTTACCCTACCTATTTAGAAAGACTACAATTTCGGCAACCTGAAAGCAATTCTTGGCAATGGCATCATTCTTGAGTAGGGGACAGGAAATGGATTATTTGACATTGTGTCTCTTTTCCACTTTGATTTCTTCACCTGCTCCACCTTAGATATACCTGGAAGGACTTGAGGATCTCCTCAGCAACACATTCACAGTCAAGGAGACTGGAACTCTACGTGAACTTCGTGTCCATCTTGAGGCTCTTGGATTGTACTGAGACAAAGACGATTGAGTTGTAGACAGGAAGCTAAGGCCACCATCCTGGCAATAAGGAGAGAAAGAGGGGACTCAGCAGCTGAGCTTCAGGCTGGCAGGATTCCTATTATCTTGGGGTCTCATACTCCTGAAAGAATTTAGAGTCACGTTTTTCGAACCCCGTTGCATAAAGCCCCAGGTTAAGGCTTCGTCTTGTGGATCATTATGGAGGGTTGAAGCAGGTGCAAAGAGGTTGGGAGGCAGAGCACTTAGGCTCTAGACCTCACCTCTGAATGTTTCAACCAGCCCAGCTTTGCTCTTATCTACTTTACAGGTTGGGCTCTATGTCACGTAGTTTTAAAAAATAATCAGATGAAAGAGTTAAACTTACCAGAACTCCATTCAGGGAAAATAATGTACGTGGTTAGAAAGAATACTAAGGTAAGTCATTTAGGAAGGGAGGGAGCAGAAGTGAGATCTTCAAAAGCAGACTGGAAATAAAAAGATATGACCAGTAAACTGCTATCTCAGGAGGGTGGGTCCTGATGACTCCAAACGTTTGTTCATCTGAGATGAACTGGCAGATTTGAGGACAGAGCTGAACTACTCATGAGAATAGAGGACAGGCTGAGTATTGGTGTGGGAGGAAGGGCAGACAGAGAAAATCTCTAGTTCACAGCACAGCCAGGCCGACTTGGGGGAAAAATATGTCAAATGGGATCTTCTGAAGTTGCACACGGTGGCATGTGCAGTGTAAAAAGTCCCTTTACTATCTAACCCTCCAACACCCCACACCCCAGGTAATATTTAGTAGAACTTGCTTTGGGGCTTTCACTGTGAATAGGTTCTTCCTGGAGAAGGCAAGAGATGCTGATAAGGTTTGACAACTGATGATACAGAGAGAAAAGACACCGTAAGTGTTTCATTTGGTGATTCACGAGAAGGGCTCGATAGCAGGTAAGAGTCAATGCTAAGGTTTATTACAGCAAAGGATACAGAACAAAAGCAACAGGAAAAAGATATGCAACAGGGGGGTCCAGAGAGGTTTGTCACGGGCTTCCAAGACCTTCCTTGTCCGAGGCCACACAAGAATGCTCTTTTCCCAGCACTGAACTATAGGGACGTGTGCGGAATGTCTTTGCCCGGGGAAGCCCCAATGTGCCTCAAGGTCCATGGCTTTTATAGGCCAGGGGGCAGGAGGCGGAGGGGGGCGGTACTCCTGGTCCCATAGGCCTATTCTGCTCTGCAACCAGACTTGGCAACCAAGACTCAGAACCCCAACGATGAAATCAGGTGCACATCAGCAATCTTGGTGTTGGTAAAGCAACCTGAAAAGCCAGTAGAGGATGCTATGTTGCTTCAAGTGTATATAACAAAATCGTCAGTCACTCACATAACGAACATTCTGAGGGCAGCATTCCCAGGAGCTGGCCAGCGGTCACTCATGATTCCCTCGAAGACATAAGTAGTGAGCAATCAGGCTTGCTGTGTTAATGTTTCCCTCACACTGCGTGGGGGGACTACCAAATTTGGCTGGGATTTGGAAAAGGATGTCACAGCCACAGACTCATTTATATGTGGTAGAGGTTAAAGATGGCTTCTGGTACCTGGAGGTAGATCATAGGCTAGGCAAGAAAGCCTTCCGGTTGGAGCCCTCTTGTTAAAGACGACTGAACTTTACCTTTGAAGTCTGAGTGTTTAATTTCATGGTACTAGCTGTATTTATTTTGCAAGCATTTAGTACATTTTTGCTGAAATTTTGAGCCTCACCAAAACTATGCTGTGAAGGGCATATTTATTCATTCGACAATTATATTGGAAAAAGGAAATCCAAAGAAACAGTTTATCAGTATCTCTGGGCTGTTTTATTAGACCAACCATCCCAGTTTGCCTGGAACTGAGGTGTTTCCCAGGATACAGGACTCTTCCTGTGAGAACTATTTTCCCAAACTTAGGGGTGGGTCTCACAGCCGTGGTGTGCTGTATCACCTGCCCACCTGACTAGAGAGCAGGACCCATCATTAGCCAATGTTTATCTCGAGAGGCTGGCTGAAGAAAGTGCTCGGAATCTAACTGCAGAGCCCCATAGTGAAGTCTCCACACCTGTCACTGAGGTCTCTAGAATAAATCTAGCCCGTTTATCTAACTTGTAATTTTCTGAGGTACCCCAATCTCCTCCTAAAAAGATCTCTCCCTCAGCTACCGTTTTTGCTTAAGCTAATTTAAGTGGATCTTCTTTACTTTGTTACCAGAAACTTAACTAAGCCAATTCTCTAGGTAAGAGCACTTCCAAGTTGAGAATCAGCCCTGGTTCTTCCGAGATGTTCCTTGGCTATTCCTCAGGCTTACTGGAAATATCTGGCTCTCTGGTTGTAGGACTGAATTTTTATCCCAAGGGACCCATCTGCCAAATATGTATTTTAAATTTCAGATCAATAACTTGGCATCCTGGGTTCACTTCAATATGTTTTAAAAAATGGCTTAACTGAGAACTGTATGGATTCTGTTAAAACCTGAGTCTGACACATTACCCTAGCCTCTTTCCCATGGGCACGTTAGTTGCACACAGGTGTTCAATTAAAGCTTCTCAGATGAATGCATAAAAACTCTACTAGTCTTTTGTTCTTGAGACTTGTTGCAAACTGCTGTACTTTCTAGTCACAAATAATTCTTTCCCTTTTGAACATTGTTAGTAAATGGATATAAATTTCTTGCATTAAGGTTCCCTTGCCTTTGGAACCACTCCCCAGCACACCTGTTCTGAGGTACCTTCCTCTGTTTCAGCTTTGGTTGTTTCACTTTTTAAGCCCTAAGTTTTTAAGACTACCAGCAGGCCATACCTGAGCTCCCCTGTGTATCTTAGTAACGTTCCTCCCAAGTGTCCATCTCTCAGGTAACCCTCAGCTGGTCTGATTCCTCTCCAGCCATTAGCACTTCCTCTCCTTTGCTGGGACTACTCCACAAAGGCTGAACTCACCCGACTTCTTCCCAGGCCTGTTTCTTACTTTATTTGTGCATCAGAAATCACTTGAGTAGCTTTCTGGGAGAAAAGGTGCTCTCCAAGCCTATGCAATCAGACTACATACACAAGTGCTCCAGAACACTGCCTTCTTTTTCTTTGGCTGAGCCCAGCAGCACGCGGGATATTTCCACAACCGGGGATCAAACTCGTGTTCCCTGCAGTGGAAGCATAGAGTCTTAACCACTGGACCGCCAGGGAAGTCCCCAGAAAGCCGCATTTTAAAAAAGCTCCCCAGATGTGACTCTGATGCACTGCTTAGAGCAGGCCCAAGCCTGGGTCTTCCAGATGCTAAGCATTTTTTTCATTCCTCCTCTCACTTGGTTATCATCATTAGGAACTTAAAAGCAACTTAAACTTTCTGACCATTCTCTTCATTATAATCACTAACATTATATGGAACCCTACTAAGTGCTAGGTTGCTGTGCTTACAAAATACACCAGACACGACTTATCATTACTTTAAATAAAACACCACTACTCAGGATTAAGCATGTATTTATTTTAGTTCAGTTAAAACAAACATAGGATGTTTCATTGAAACGGTGTAGCACTCTTTGCCAACAAATCATACTGGAATTGTTGGCCTCTAACAGTACAGTGGGGATATTTACATTATATACAGAAAGTTTAACACACCCAGGTTCTCAAAGGTCTTAAATCACACTAGATCATATTTGATTTTATTACACTAGATCATTTTGATAACTACTGCATTTTGAAAATTTAGACCTTATTTAAAATTTAAATAAGAGATCTGAACTTGCACCAAGTTTTCATGAAAAAAATGTGATGTTCAGCCAGTCTGCTTATTGCAAATACAATTTAAACAGTATTTTAAATTTTTAGTGTTTACACAATTTGTTTATTGAAATCTCTGTACAGGTACTTTTGGGACAATTCTTATAGATACATAATGTGAATTCATCAAAATGCAGTTAAGAAACTTATAGGAATATATACATTTGAACCCAAGACCCAAACCTGACATTATATACAACCTATTTACAAATACATATGGACAATGTATGTACATAAGATTATCATAAATATTGAAAAATAGGTTAGCTTTAATGGATTAATGCTGTTCTATAAATAACATTACAGTTATAACTGAAACATCCACGGAAGACAGTAATGCAAAATGAGGTGACACGACAGTGGTTTTAATACTGAAGACTGCTCATTACTGGGAATTCACTGTTTAGGAACCTCCAGGTAGACGAGATAGCTCCAAGAAAATCATGCAATGGAATTTACCCTTGGCAGTTGATTTTGAACCTCAAACAGCCAGGAGATTGGAGGAGCCTCCCACATCGATTTGCCATGAGAAGAATTTTTTTTTTTTTCATTTCTTCCTGGTTGCCATGGTATTTTCTCCCATAAGAAAGGATGTAAACTGTAGAGAACAACTCTTTACTTGGTATTCCCTGGCCAAGTCTTAAGATACACAACGAGCAATTCTTTCCAGGAATCCAACCAGAAGTGCCAATTCTTGGTCTGAGCTAGAGGTGAGGTTCTGGAGTCGAATGGAGTGCCAAAAGCCCAACTGAATGAAAGCAGTGCTGTAGAATCTGTCTTCTCACTGCCTTTCGAGATGGTCCCCACTTTAATTTTCGTAGAAACAAACAAAAACGGACCATTGGTTTCACCCAATGTAGCACTACAAGACGTCTTCCAGTTCCACAAGGGTCTTTGATTACAGACACATCTTGTCTGTAATTTAGTCACATATAATACAAGAATGCATAACAAAAATCATGTCTGCCACATTTCTGGCCCTTGCCTAAAACTAGAAATGTTTAGTTCAAGAGAACAACCTTATAGCCAGGTGACCAATTAATGATTCCATTATTTGCTTCCCCCAACCACTAATGGAATTATGTATATTAGATTTTAGACATTATGCCTGATGAGCAAAGTACCACATTATTTAATAATATATTCACCATACACCATGACGTACAATAAACGTGCTCTTAAAGCCAAATAATTTTTTCACTTCTAACTGGGATTAAAATAGGAAGGGTGATCATGCAGTCGGACCAACAGTTACACTCAGGTTGCACTCTTTTCCCTAGCTAAACATTTGTTGGATGTAAACAAGTAATTCCATGTTGTACAAGAATGAGATGACAATCCAGTGCACATGAGTTTTTTAAAAAGCTTACTGCATGAGAAACCCAGTGGCCTATACGAAGAGAACTTATATTATACCAAATATTGGTGTAACCTATGGATTAGACCTCTACTGTAGACAAAACATGAACACAACTAAACCATACACTGTCAAGTAATTCACACTTCCAGGAGTAGATGAGCATTTTGAAAAGTTGTACTCTCTGGGTAGAATAGTTTTGGCCTACAGCCATCAAATGCCCATTTTCCACTGCTGGAAGCAATGCCAAAAAAGGGCTGGCCCCAAAAAAAACCCAGAGCTGTTAACACAACTCTGGAGGCAGATGCAACTGAATAAACCCTGTTTTACCCAATTGCACTATTTGGTACCTCAAAATTAGTTATTTTATTTCCCATAGAAATATGTGCATTATCCTCCATTCTAACAGATTGAAGCCATAAATATTTCAGAGTCTAAATGAACCAAATTATTTGGGGACAGAGAAGAAAGGTGATGATGAGAGTTCATCTGATTTGGTATAGCCACAATCAACCAATTATCCTTTCATGGTGAAGTCTGAATGGAAATAAAAACTATGCTCCTATTCATGGTACAATGTTTCATTACATCATTTTCTCTAAAAATTATTTTGGGTAAAAAAAGTATTTGGCTTAGTATGCCTACAAGAAGGCAAATCATTTCATAATACTAGTATTTGTTTTTAAATAACAATGAATTATTTTTTAACAGAATTCACTGACAACTGCTTTTGGATAAAGTTCAAAAAAAGCAATTTTTAAAGAATAGTGCTTCTGAGGTCTTTAAATATTTTTGGTACAAAAAAATAATAGTATTTTTCCCAATGGTTATTTCAATACTTTGCTGTAAATTAAGAAGAATTGTTTCTCACATCGAATGGTTCCATTAGGCACATTCAAGTAAAATCATAAAATATCCAAGTTAAACAATGACACAGCCAAACATGTGGCTTGATTAAAGTTAAGAGTTCGTCCATTCTCTGGAATGGAATAAAATTGTCACTTCCCTTAACCCGAGACTCGTGGTTTTGTTGTTAATATCCATTTCTATCATACAGAATAGTTTCTTTAAAAACAAAACAAAACAAACAAAGAGTTCACTTATTCTGCACTCAGAAGAACCAGCGAGGAATCTGCACTTCAAAAGGAAGTGAAACTGAAAAATTAGGTGAAATTTCATAGTAGTTGAGAGTTGACTCAACACTGGCATCAAATGGACTATCGAGTTTTAGTGGTGCTGCTGGTTAATGGCCACCTCCGGAGGCATTGTGGACCCAATCCAACACAATCAAGGTCATGCTTCCGGTCATCACCACTACGCCACTTAACAGGAAGAACAGAGCCTGCAATGAGCACACAGAGAAAACTGATCAGCAAGCAACAAAACACATGCTAAATATTCCTCTTTTTTTTTTTTTTTTTTTTTTTTTTGCTGTACACGGGGCTCTCACTGTTGTGGCCTCTCCCGTTGCGGAGCACAGGCTCCGGACGCGCAGGCTCAGCGGCCATGGCTCACGGGCCCAGCTGCTCCGCGGCATGTGGGATCCTCCCGGACCGGGGCGCGAACCCGCGTCCCCTGCATCGGCAGGCGGACTCTCAACCATTGCGCCACCAGGGAAGCCCCCTCCTTCTACTTTTAAAAATGGGCTTATAATTACTAAAAGCATGTCCATAATACTTCACAGAGCTACAGTTTTACCTTGCCAAAGATAGTTAAACTGTCTTAAGTGAGTGATCAAGGGGTTATCTATAGAGTACTAAGTAACTGTATCTTTGAAACCTTCTCAAACTTTCCCTTTTCATTCCTTTGTATGAAATGAAAGGGTAAACAATTTTCTTTGCTAACTAAATTATTTCATATAATAGAACTGGACTGGGATTTTTACATTTTTTAGAAGGAAAAAAATTTAACTTACAAAATCAAATCCAAGTCATCTTAAAAATGCAGCCTGAGTCGAAGCTGGAGGTTTTTCTAAGAGACATGAGTAGGTCTACTCCTAATCCTACCCCCTTCAGTTACTGCACTACGTATTTTACGTGAAATAAGATGACAGTTGTTGGTTCACAATCAATTCTAGTATTTTACTCAGACTACAATAGTAGTGGCGAATAAGGACTGAAATGCAGTCTTTCTCCTAAATATCCCCACCAGGATCATTTGTGGCTAACATACCATATTCTTTGTAAAATCAGTCATTATTATACTTTAAAGTGTAATAGTAGCCCCCTCCCTAACCCCCAAGCTTTGCTTTGAAAATGGTTAGTCTCATTTGACTAAATACCCCATTATTTCTCTTTTATATAACTCCAGGCCCATTTAAGTGCTGGTCACACAGTAGGCAGTCCAACAAATACTGGTTAAACAACGTTGAAAGTTGAGTCTGTATTATCTTTACTTTACACTCTATCTCTATTCCTATTTCTAAAATATCTAATAACTTTCTTGCAGTTAACTTAAGCATACATATTAGATGGTAAACCATCTCTCACCTCCTCTCCCAATCTTCCATCTGCGAAGTACACAGTTACAGATATATTTGTTTACTAGAAACTTAAAATGAAACTACAATAAACGACATTTAGGAGACTAAAATTAAAATCAGTTGAGGAACTTCTGGCATGAGATTATTATTATTTCTCCAGTCATAATCTCTCACTCACCCCAATCTTTTGTACAGACTTCATAGGTTCTTTCTTCACTAACTTGATATAAAAGGCAGATGGAAGAATAAAAATTAACATAGCAGCTGCAGATGCACCTGTAAAAGAACATTTACCAGTTTTTAAGAATCACTTGTTATTCATTTTATAAACATTAAAATCCCTGATATTTCAAGCAACTTTGATACTTCCTAAAACTTACCAATGAAACCAAAGATATCCCTAATAGTTGGTACAAAGATGACAAGTAAATTGGTAAATGCCAAGATAGACATTGTAATGATACTATGACGCCACCAACTGAAATCTTTGGTTGCACACAGCAAGTGAGTTATGGAACTCCGGATCTGCAAAAATAAGTGGATAAATAAAAACTGCAGATTTAATTAATGAAAAAAACAAACCCCAAACAACAGGATATATATATCAGCTAGCAGCTATTTAAATACTAAAATTGTACCCCTCCTCAATTGCTGTTTTCTAAATATCTGAACACTAGAAAGATCCCTGTGTCTTCAATTATGGAAAAAAATGTCCCAGGATATGTTTTAAAGATGTATGAAACATTAAAAAAAAAAAAAAAAAACACCTTCAAAAACCTGCATCAACTCGATACTGCTGTAGCAGTGTTTCCCTTCTCCCAAAACATAGAAATCACACAAATCTTCATGTTTCACAATTCATTCCTACTGAAAGGTTACTTACTGGGAAAATAACTACAGGTACTGTCAGGGTGACAGCCACCAACACAGCCAAACGGACGACGAGAAGCAGAATATCAGCTCCCATGACGGAAGAGTAGGTATGAAGCAATTCTGACTCAACGTGTTCTACAGAGAAAGACCAAGAAAAAAAAAAGCTTCAAGTGTGCTGTCCTCTTTGGAGATTAGTTAGAAAATCTAACTTAACGGGAAAATCTGCACCAAAGTTATTAGCTACTCACAAAACGACCACAAACTAAGAGGTTAATAAGATTAATTTGGAATTAGGGTTAATGCAATTACAATAACATTGAAAAAAAGTTTCTAAATACCAAGGAGAGATTTAGCCACATGACCCCCATTAAAAACAACAGGAGCTAAATAGCTAAATCCCATGGTTTGGCTTACAGTGTGTGTGTGTGTGTGCTGTATTAATCTGAAGGGGGTGGGAGAGGAGAGTCAGGCTGAACCTAAATGCAAGCACATCACGTAAAAAATGCCATCGAATGGCTAATGGTAGAATTGGGAACGTGGATTCTAGAAGTTACTGACTCAATATACGCTACAGGAAATTCTAAGCTCTAAATTCAATCGTTCATCACAAATATGAAATATACCAAAACAGACCGAGTTTTTAAAGTGACAGAAGTATACATATAAAAGTATCAATTCCATTTCGTTAACTATCCTTTTTGTAAACTAGACATTATTTACCATAAAACGTCAGGTATCCAAAGAGGGCAGCAAGCAGGTACATGAGAAACATAGCAAAAAATGAAATCTTGGACACGTTCATCATTCTTCTACGGCTGCGGCTATGCAAATTCAAAGGAAAATACAGATGCATACTTTAGCAGCAGTTATAGCAGTAATTGAAAATTTTTCTAGTTTTTCCAATAAATTTATATAAAAGTAGGTAAAAAGCACTCACCCTTTAAGCTCTTCATAAATGGGAAGAACAGCAGGATGACAGACAAATGAAAAGGTCAGAATTGGCACAGCATAGACAGTCTGCAAAAAACGTAAAACCTTTCTTAATATCCTGATATAACAAACTCATGTTATCACAGTTCTGCAGCTTGTATTTATATTTATTAATCTTAGAATCAAAGCCTAAAATGATGTTTTCTGGCATAATTAGCTCCCACTCTTCTAATTTTTTCACTAAGTGTGATCGATATCCTCCATTTCCAAATGTATCAGTTATGAACATCAAATGATCATTTCATCTCTCAATCTATTTTAAGCTACAAACCAACACTTTCTTCTCAGTCCTCAATAATGAGCTAATCATGTTTCCTAAAGGGCAGCTATTACCTGATCTTCCTTTACCTTGGGAGTGTTTTAAAATTTCTAGTGGGTATTTTCCCTGTTTTCTTCCCTAAAATCTTCCTCTGAGGACACAAAGATTATAGTTACCTGTGAGTTGAAGATAAAATAATGTGGTTGGCAAGAATCACCTTCAGTCATATTAAAAGCCACATCAGGTACAAAAGCTGTTGGCTGTGCTAAGGTGCTGTTTACTGTTTCATTAATTAGAAAGGCAATTTCTGCAGGACAAGAAATCTGAAATTTCTTGCAAATCACCTGAAAATACATTATTTTGCATTTGTTAGACTGAATAATGTGACAGGGCTTAGAAAAAGAATCTCTAGCTTTAAAGAAAAATTATACCTACCACAATCAGAAAGAACATCATACACAACAAGGAAAGGCCACTGGTGTACCCCAAATATCCTATAAGGAGAAAAAAAAATTGGTATTTGTTTACTAAAACAGGTTTAGGGCAAATATAACTCAATTCTGCTTGCAAGACTTCAGTGTGGACACATCAAATTTCTAATTCTTATATAGTAAGATGTAGAATAACTTAAAAATACTTGTTAGTAACTAAATCAATAACAACTATCCTTTTTTATTTTTATAAAGCACAAGATGTTGTAAATGTCAACAGAATATTTGGGCCCTTTGGTAACCATTCTGCTAGAATTTTTCAAAGACCTCCAAGTTCTGAATGCTGAAATTCACAAAGGTATGTTTTCGGGGCTCTTTAGCTCTTATTAATTTCTATTAAGAGGAAGCCAACCAGCTGGTGAGGCTCATTTCAATTCTCTTTAGAGGTGGGTTTGCTCACCTAAATTCCTCAGCAGTGACAAGGGAAGAATGAGTACCAGTGAGACCAACAGAACCAAATAGTCACCGTTCAGATACCACAATCTGAATTAAAGAAAAGAAAAACAAGGTCACAACCAGCCACAAATATACTCAGAATAACATACATTTCTTTTCACAAGACTCGTTTTATACTTTAAAAAAAGACAGGTTTGGAAAGAGTATCGCTTATTCAAAAAGCCCACATAGACAGAATAGATTTCTAACTTTGAGCGCTCAATGAATATTCACTCAGGTTAGAGATGGGATCTCAAACAGTGTAACTTTTGTCCCACTGTTTGCTCTGGGAAGGCTGCCAGCTGATTCATAACACAAAATGCTTAAAGGCTTGATACTAATGTAGGCAACAAAGCGGCATTGTTAAGCCAGTAATCTTATCTTTAAGCATTTTTAGAAAACTGTGTGCCAACTTCGTCATAGCTTTAGCTCACTTTTTTTGATGCTGGAAACAAGGAAATTTTATAACAAGTTTCTTTCAGACATTTGTTAGCAAATGTACTTACTAAACATTTCAACAAGGAATTTCTCACGCTTCGATAAAATACATAGGCAAAAACAAAACAACAAAACCCAGTCCCCTAAAACAAGAACTTATTCCAGGTTGCCAAGAGTATGTTGTGACACCTTGACCCACCTTGACTCCAACAGTAAAAAGATCCCTTCTGAACTCAAGAGAAAATGTTATGCATCTCTCCTAAGAATTCTAGCAATGCCTTTTCCTTTTTAGGTAATCAACTACACTATTTAAAATCACTTATTTTCAAATTCTAATTGCCCTGTCAATTGTACTCTGCTCACTTCAGCAATAAAGACCCCCCCCCCCACAGAAAACTAATATTTAAAGATCAGCTTACTAAACTAAATTTCAAATGCCACAGAGATAACCAAACCTCTCTATTTTGAGATAATGAGCTGCATGTAAGCTGGGAAGTACATTATCCCTCCTCATGTGTACTTTAGATAAAAACCTGTTAGTCCACTCGGATGAATAACTTCGCTAGAAGGACAAGGTTTGTAGAGCATAGCCATACGTTTTCTGGTATTCTGCACTTTAAATATATGAAATTTCAAATTCACAAAAATCAGACAGGAATTGATTTTTAATGTAATTCAAAATGTTAGTCCTAACTTAGGTTGGGGTATGAGTTATTCAACTATAATTTCTTGGGACAGTAAATATAAAGAGAAAAGGTAAGTAGTTCCAGAAAACCTGTTTTCACACGCAGGTTAGAAATTTGTTATTCAGAGTTATAGAACTAGTATAACTTGTCCTATAACTACTATCTTTGGCCTTTCATTCTCAAAGTTTCAAATCAGTTTCTGGCAGGACTTCTTGGTCAGTTTCAACAGGGGCATTTACAAAAAATAATTTACTGATAATCATTTTGTATCCAACTTTGATAAAAATGTATCTAACCATTTTAGACTGTAATTGTTTCTTAGGAGTAACCTTACTTAGCACCTACCCAGTTGTATCTTCAATGTTCATTAATGCCTGGATCACCAAAGGTAACTCATATTTCACTATGAAGAGGTAGCTTGACATAGCTGGAGGAAAACAAAATTATACCATTACAAGTGCAAAATGTGGCATGTGACACCAAAAGTAACGTGTCACCACTCTCCGCTACATAAAGAGCAAAAAAGTCTACCCAAACCATCCTTTAAAAATTCTTACCTCCAACGTTCTGCATTGTAATGGATCCAGAGGCTGCAAGCTTTCCAACCATTCCAAATGCCTTATGTCCCAGTTGTTCATATAATAAAGACCCTGTAATTTAAGGAACACAGAAGCATGAAGAAAGTATTTTATAAGAGGAAGAAAATCATGACAGGCATAACTGTTTTAGAAATATCAAAAATGCTACCATACCTCCTTCATTGGCAGTCTTCAAAAGGAGATGAACAGAATACAGGGAAAATATTGACACAAATGTCAACAGGATTCTGATGAGAGAAGGAAAAGGCACAGGGTTATAAATAAGCACGTCTATATTTAAAAACAATTCTTTTTGGCTTTATTTAAACATTAAATATGGAACTTGTCCTAATATTTTGTGTACTAGACAGAATGCCCCCAAGGACAGGTGTTCACTCTCCTGACTACAGTGTCAACAAGTTCTCTTACCTGGCACTAAACATGACTGCATCATGTCTCAGGTAATAACTCTACAGTACTGGTTAAGAACAGGGTTCACCCACTGAACCAAAGGTGCTGGGAGACACTGGAAAACCTAAGTTTTCAGTGGTAGAGTTACAAGACTTATATTTTGATTCTGGCACCATGATAATTAGCTGTGTACTTGCCACTTCTCTGCATTGTATAGTTTCTTTTATCTATAAAATGGTTTTAACACCTGCCAGTTACTTGTGAAATACAAATGAGACAGATTCAGGAAAGGTCTTGAGACTACTTGGACCACATAGATAAGCAAAGGAATGGGACTATAAAGGAAGTGGAGGGAAAGATACTGACATGTTAAGTGTCAGGCACAGCTTTACAAACAAAGGGGCACAAATCAGAGAAGTAACTACTGGAACCATATACTACATTGCACACCATGGTATGGAAGACAGGCCCAGCATTGTCAGTTAAACAATGCCTGTGCTAGAACAAGCAGGCTATCAGTCCGACTGGGCTGTCTCCTCCCTCAGTACTTTCGCTTGGATGGAACAGGAGAAAAAAAAAAAAATAGAATAGAGAGGAACTAAAGGTTCTCTACTAAGTCACTACGCTTTCCTTTAGGGCACACGTCATCTCTCATTCCAGCTTTACTTTCTTCCCCCCAGGCAAGCCAAGAAGAATATAAATTTCTTTTTATTAAAAGGAACAACAACAAATCAAAATCAGGGAAACTCATAGAAAACTCTGCAAACAAGAAGACAGTCACATTTTCCAAATTCTTTACTGGCAAACTGAATACAGTACCTTATATGGTACTGGCAAAGAAACTGATGTCTCTTAGTTAAACGTAGGTGGTAGCATTAAGCTGCCATTCTAATGCCCAAAGTTTCATGGGGTCTAATCTGCAGTGGAAATGACACAATCAGCCTCATCTCTAACTGGACAAAGCATGGCTTAATCAAAGACAATGTTCAAAGTGTGCTGACAAATTCAGTCCTTTCTTTTACACAGAAAGGACAATGAGGAATGAATAGACTTCAAAACCCTTGAGGTCACTTTCAACCTCAAGTTGAGACTACTTTATAGGGTAAGCTACAAGAGTTGTTTAACCAGATGATAGCAGCCATGTGGCTTTTGAACCATTTACGTCTATACCTCCAAATATACGTTGTAAAATACTGATGGATTTAAAAACTCACTTTAGCACTCTTAATATTATTTAACCATTTATTAAATGGTTAATCATCAAACATACAGACCCTATTAGAGTATAAATAATTTCAAAAGTGCAAGGGTAACATATCAGAATTTTGCTTTCTCTTACGAAACAAAGGTGCCATATTATCTCATGTAAATTCTGCACCATAACCACACTGGGAGCATTTAAAAACTGCCTCCAGTTTTTATATTAAGAGTTAGGAAAGGTTTCAAATATTTAGCAATGATGCCATTCAAGTACCCCACTAAAAACTTTGAAACTCTAGGGTCCTTTCTACAAAAATTCCTGGCTCTTGGTCTTAGATCTCAAAAAGCCTCATGCTAATGAAACAAGCTAAGTGAATCCTAGCTTCCAAAGCTCAAAGCCCTGCTTAACTTCACTGTGGAATTTCACCACGAAGCAGAGCTTTGCGAAGGTCTGCTTTTCTTTTCATGAACATTCTATTCTGCTAGAAAAAAATAACTTGAGTAGAAGGCACCAGTCAGTTAACTAAAACATATCTGTAGCAAAGAGACAATTCCATGCTACGTGCATATGTGGTTTCTTTGCCTGATAGTAAATCACACTATCTTGCACTGAAAGTTCCTTAACCAGGAGCCCACAGAAGCCCAATCTTAGTTGCTATGATACAAACATCACTGAAAACGCATACTAAACTTCACATGTATTTTTCTTTTATGCTTGTTTTTTCCTGGGAATAATCAGGTCCATACTTTTACATTCTCCAAAGGTCAGTGACCCCCCCCCCCGCAAATGGTTAAAAACTGCTGTTCTAAAGTCTTCTACAGCTCCAAAATTCTATTCTAGGTATTTACGCTGGAAAGCACAGGAGTAACTAATTCTAACTGGACAACTAGGGGGAAAAAAAAGGGAATTCAAAGCAGGTACTTATTAAAATATTCATCTTTTGCTGTGGCAATCACATAGACCTGGAAGAGATAAATATTAAAAAGAAAACAAAAAATAAATTAAAAAATCACATATGGGTTGCTTTTCAGGGTCCAGAAAATTATGACTCACTTTTCTTAAAAACATGTTCTAGGTTAGACAAATACCACCACACCCTATATATTAAAAAAAAAAAAAAAAAGTTGTTTTCTTTATGTACAAAAGGAGCCACAGGTCCTTGGGGAGACTGTCAATTTACCAAACTGACTTGAAGGATACCATGCTTTTTAATATTTCTTGCTTCAGAGTTTGCCAGAATAAAAATTCTACCCTGGATTTATCAACAGTTCTTTTAAAATATTCAATCCCTATTCAACTGTAACTATCCCCTTTGACTTTAAAGACTTTTTGGTTTAATTATCGGTTTTAAGAGTTGTCCTAATTTTTCCTACCTAATTGGCTTTTTTGATATCACGCAGTTACGTAGCAGAATAAAGAGATTTTCAGATTTCTCATATTTTAACTTTTAAGCAAATGATTTTTAAGCCAACTATTTCAACTGTAAATTCAGTCTCTGGAGCCAAAATATATGTTGTATCATCATATTTACTGCCCTGCATGGCAGACTCACTACTTACACATACTTACATAAAAAGAGCAATTCCAGTATTAGCCATGGCATAAGAAAGCCCAAGGATTCCACTGCCCACAATCGCATTGCTCAGATTAAATACTGACATTCCAAAGGAAGTAGTACCTGGATGCTACATAGAGGGAAAACGATAACCAAACATATAACAATAATTAAATGGAGAAAACCAGCTTTGGGCAAGTTAGATTTGAAATCTAAAAGTCAAACTATTCTTTTACTCCATAAAGCCACAGAAACATAAATTATTTTTAACTTACAAAGTCTGTTTCATACTTCTTCTTCCCCAAATTCGACTCAAGTAAAAAGTTCTGGTTTTCAGGATCTACATCTGCATAATGGCTACAAAAAAAGAAAAAAAAAATCCTAAATTGGATTGAAATATACAAAGGAATGCTTCAACACAAAACGGTCCCCGCGTTTAGCTGTCACACATCTTTACTTAAATGCGTATTAAGTAGTAGTCGACTTTCACACGACACCATGTCATTGCAACAACCGTATAATCTTCCAGAGATTACACGCTCTCTCCAAACGCTACAGTAATTTAAAGCAACAGAAGAGTTCCAGGTAAAGAACCTCCGATGCACACAAGCCGTTTTTTAAAAAGCACACAACGTCTCCCACCTTTTCAGAGCAGCTTGTTTGGTGGGGTAGGAGTAGTTGAAGTCACTGTTGGAACTGTAGCTGCTGCTGTCCTCATCTGGGGAAATACTGAACCTTCCCATTTCGGCTTTCTTCATGCTGGTCGGCAGGAGGAATCCGGCGCAGCGAGTAACGCTGGGCTCCTTTTGTCCTTGGAGATGCACTGGCCCGCGCGGCTGCCTGTGAAGGTAGAGGCGGCGCGTCAAGACTGCAGAGCCCGCCCTGGTCACGTGACGCCGCCGGGCGGCGCTGCTAGGCTGATTCATCCCCGGCCAGGCGAGTGGAAAAGTACCAGCCGAGCGCGAAGGGCGGGGGCGCGCGCCGAGGGGCGGAAAAGTACAGACCGCGGAGCCGCGGAGAACAAAGATGGTCCCCCTGCAGCGCTGCGCCTGCGGAGGCCCACGCCCCCCCGGACCCCGATGACCCTCTCCAACGGAATTTAGTGTTTCTCCCTCTCCATTCTCTCAAGTTTCACGGGAGGGGTGCGGGGGCTCTGTTTTGCTTTTCCCGCAGCCTCCTAGGTCGTGCACAGGCACGCAGGGCAAACATCCCACCCAGGCATTGGCTAGGTGTGCACTGCATGTAGCCCAGGCGCACAGCTCCCCCTTTCTAGCATTTACAATAGCAATGCCGCGTAATTCGTCCTTTCACACCTGGAGCCCCCAGATGGCGAAATGCCTCAGCAGCAGACAGACTCGAAGGGGGCGGAAAGGGCGAACATGAGTCCTCTCCCGAGAAAGGGAGCAGAGGGCGCGCAGAGGCGTCGAGGGTTTGTTTACACGCGCACGCCCATGCCCTCGAGCACACCAGTCCACAGGCATTTGGCTCGCGAGCGCTTCGCCCGGCCGGCCCCTCCTCTGCCCGAAAAGGAAACTGATGCAATATCGATCGCCGATTGTCAAACGTTCCCGCTTGTCTTCCCCAATCCTGGCCTCCGCTACACTAAAAGCCCGAACCCACTCCCGTCGCCCCCAAATTCCAAGACCGGTTTATGTAATTATTTTTATTAATTCAATTCAGTCACAAGACTCGTCGCAACGGAGCCTCGGGGCCCGGCTGGCTCCCCTCCCCCTAACAGGAGGATGCGGCTCCGCTCCGGGCGGGCACGCGGCCCCCGCGCCCCTCCCTCTCCTGGAGGAGGGCCGCGACCCCGGTGCGGACCGGGAGCGAAGGCTGGCTAGCACACCGAAAAAGCCCTCCCCAGGAGTAAACGACCGCGGCAGCTGCCTTCCCGCCGCGGCCCCTCCCGGACGCCCCTCCCCCACTCCCGCCCGGGCCCCGAGCCCTTTGCAGACGCCCCCGCGCACATTACCTCGGTAGGCTCGACTCCTGTATCCCGGAAACAACACGCAAACGCCTTCGGTGAGTTTTTCTCAGTCAAACAAAAATCGTAAAAAAAAGAAAAACAAAACGGAAAATCCAACTAGAGGCAGGAAAGCAATTTTAACTAAACAAGGAAATGGCAAGTTGCCGCCCCAGTGGTCCGGCGTCCGCCGTCTGAAGCGAAAGGAGCGAGTGTGCGGGAACGCGTGGTCGAGCTGCTGTCGGTTCTGCAAGAAAAGCGCTCCAGCATGGCAACGTCGCGCGGCTCTGGAGCCAGCGGCGCGAGCGGCGGGTTATAGCGGCCGCCTTGGAGGACGCGTCAGTGGGCGGGGCCCCAGCCGCCGGGTGCCTGCTCTTTGTGTATCAACACCACCTGGGCTCCGCCCCCCGCCCGCCCGGGCCCGCAAGGCCCCACCCCGCCCCACCCGCGTCCGTCCCCCGCGGCTGACTCGGGCCGCCTAGCCCCGCCCGCTGGCGCCCCCCGCCCTTCCCGGGCCAACCCCGCTCTGCTGTCTCCTGGTCAGCCTTGGAAAGACGCCCCCCGTGCTTCCCCCGGTCTGTCCCTTTCAGCCCGGACTGGTGCCCAAGACATGCGGTTGTCTTTCAGGAACCTTCTCCTTCAAATACCCTTTTGTCCGAGTTTCCAGCAGGCTTTGCCTTCTCCTTGAGGCTTTTTGGGGACACATCTCGCCCACCCAATCCTTTCCTGCCGGTTATTTTTGTGATTTACATGGGGGTTTTCTCTAGCAAAGTTGGGCCAACGCAGCAACATTGTCTCCATGGTAGGTTTCTGTTCTCGTTCTTTCTTCTCCTCCTAGACCTGCTTTCACTCTTCAAAACTAGCCTGATTAGGTCGGTTGGCAGCTCCATTTCGGGAGATCCTTTCTATACGGACACGGAAAACCCTATTAAGGGTAAAGCTACGTCCTGCCCAGTAAGCCAGACTCCTTGAAAGGGGTCCTTGGTTGGGGGCTTCGCTCTTCCGATGAAGTGTAGGAGTCCCACTTTCCCTTCGTAAACACATTGCAGTCATCCCACCACCCCACCCCAATTGGAGAGCTCTCCTCGCCTCTCTCTCCTTGTATTTTACAGAGGCGCTGCCTCGGTTGGAATGCTGGTCCTCCCCTTCCAGTGTTGATGTGGTCTTGCTGAGCCAGGCAACTAGGGGGCCCCTTCGCTGTGGAATACTCGGTGCTGCCGGAAAGGTTTGAGACAAAGGCCTCTTAGGAGAGAGAATTGTTGGTTGAATGAATGAATAAACAAACGATCTGACTTACTGCTCTCTTCCTTTTGCGGACGTGGGAGAGATTGGGCAGGGTGATCACAATTTTTGCTTTCAATGTTTTCCTGAGGAAATCTGTACAACTGTCTATTTCCGTGGCACGTGAGGCTGCGGGTGCCCTCGGCCTGCACCAGTGTTCATGATTGACGTGGGGGGACCCGATTTCCCCTTTATACTGCTTTCTTCCCCCACCCCTTCGACTGGTCAGACCAGTCTCACCTAAACAATACTCTTGCTTGCTTTAGTGCCCAGCTTCTCACCATCACTCAAGGCTTAGTCACTGAGTCTCGGGAAAGCCTCCCTCCTCACCCCTCTTATTGCAGGGACTGTTTTCTAACCCATGTGGCGAGGACTTTTTAAAACCTATGCTGTCTTGTACTCAAAATTGTTCAAGTTTGTAGTCTTACCAGGGAGACTGTGAGCTCCCCAGGGCAAGTTTGGCACTTGATACACATTTGGGGCTGAAAAAACTTACCTTTCTTCCACGCACATTCCCTAATAACACCGATCAACTCTTGTCTGGAAAGCAATCTTAGTAGTGGGCTAGAGAGGACTCGCTGGAAGTTCCTTTCTATCAGGTTTCAACTGATGAAAATCAAAAGATCTTAAATCAGTTCTTCATCCAGGTTAGTCCCCTGCATAGAGGTGGTTATGGTTGGCAAATCCTACTCTCAGACTAGTTCTCTTGTCCATTGGATGTTTTGGTGGTTTGTATTGCAGTGCAGGCTTAAGGAAACCTGTAAAATTGAGGGGGCGTGTGCGTGTGTGTTGGGGGGAGGGCTGTAATCTTGTTCTGACTTCTCTATGACAAGAACCTGAACAGTAAATGACAAAAACGAGGGGGAGGTATTGAAACATTGATTTTTCGTTGGCAAATTTGATTCATGTTTTCAAAGGCCACTTGAGGCATATCTGGTTACTCAAGTGGCTTCCAAGTGAGGCCTGATGTGCTTGAGTTTTTGCCCTTATGCCCTGGGCTAGAATGCATGGGACACAGTACCCTGACCCAATTCCTAGGAAATTATACCGCCAAATTCTTGTTGGTCAGAAGTGCTATGACTTTGCTCTATTCCTAAGCAAATGTTTTAGCAGAACAGTGTCTTTCAGAGCTGCAGAACGGGACCCAGGAAAGGACAGTGATGAATTCAGTGGATTGCTACACGCTTTTTTTTTCTTGAATTCAATAGAACAAAATAGAATTTAAAATATCAGTATGCCATATATAGTAATGCTAGTACTATTCTATAAAACTAATTTGGATTATGTACAAATATGTATATATTCTGAGTTATGAAGTAAAATCTATTTCTTACTGTGGGCTGGGATCAAAGAATTTTGAAAGCTACTAAGAGTAAACCTATCCTAAGACAGGAAAATAATCACAAATACTAGTTGTCAACTCTGGATTTTCAGGAATGCACTGCATTGTCAAGATAGGTCGGTAGAAGTTTTTAGGGAGGGTAGATAGCTCTCTTCTGTAGAATTATTTGACCATTATCACCTAATAAAATAGAGTGGGTCTATTTCTGGGGGCTCTAGTGAGCTGTTTCCCAACCTGTTGTTGAACAAGATCATCTTCAGGATGGTCCTCAAAATTCTATTTATCCAGCATTTCAGTTTGCCCGAAGTGGGCTCCCACATTATATTTGCTTGTCTCTACCCTTCGTGTCCAGCCGAGTAGTTTCATTCTCAGGTTGCTTTCGTGGCTTCCCTTGATGTGGCACTAGCCTATATTCCCATCCTAATCCCCCACTATTCCTTGTGGTAGGCAGCTTCTGAGATGAAGCTCAATGAACCTCACCTGATATTCATACTCATTTGTAATCCCCTTTCCTTGAATATGGGTTGGACCTACTGATGTGCTTCTATTCAGCAAAAGTGACGGTATGTTACTTCTAAGATTAAGTTACAAAAAGTCTCTGGCTTCCGTCTTGTTCTCTCTTGCTCTCTCCCTCATTTGCTTTGAGGGAAACCAGCTGCCATCTTGTGAACTGTCCTACAGAGATGCCCACAGGGCAAGGAACTAACGTCTCTGGCAACAGCCCAGGGAGGCCTGCCAAGAGTCACAAGAGTAAGCATTGAAGCTGGTCATGCCCAGCTGAACCTTGAGATGACTGCAGTCCCAGCTAATACGTTAGTGAGAGGACCCAGCTAAGCCCAGCCTGGATTCCTGACCCACAGAAATAAGTGATAATAAATGTTTGTTGTTTTATGCCACTAAGTTTTGCAGTAGTTTATTACTCGGCCATTGATAACTAATACATTCCCCTTCTTATACCCTGTGCGTTTGCCACTGTTCTCGAACCATTTCCCATATCCCATTCAAACTTTACCCACTGCTTGGAATATTCTTCATACCTCCTCTTCCCTGCTATCACCATGTATCTAAACTCTTATCTTTCGTTTGAGGCCCACATTAAATGCCAGACCTTTCATTAATTTCTCTTTATTTGATGCTCCCATTTGCAACTGATCTCATTCTATTCAATACTTTGAATGTAGTGCTTTATAAGTATCTTTGTGTGGCACTTCTTTTCGTGTTGTCTATGTACTAGATTTTCTGTTAATATCTTTTAGGGTGGAATCTGGCTAATCACAACGGACCTAGTCACTTGTAAAAAGAAGGTACTTTTTGAGTATTTGGATGAATGAAATACATTGAAGTACCTACCACTACCTGAATTATATTTATTTCTCTGTTTACTGTTTGTCTCCCTCACTAGAATGTAAGTTCCATGAAGGCAGAGGTTTAATCTGCTTTGATCACTGTTAGCTCCAGGACCTACAACAGTACCTGGTAATACATTTTTCTTGAATGAATAAATGTAGGAGTAAACAGTAGAAAGCATATTATCTAATATGTCTAAACGGCATCTATCTCATTCCTTACTGGTCAAAGCAGAACTCTTTTTTTTTTTTTGCGGTACGCGGGCCTCTCACTGTTGTGGCCTCTCCCGTTGCGGAGCACAGGTTCCGGACGCGCAGGCTCAGCGGCCATGGCTCACGGGCCCAGCCGCTCCGCGGCATGTGGGATCTTCCCGGACCGGGGCATGAACCCGTGTCCCCTGCATCGGCAGGCGGACTCTCAACCACTGCGCCACCAGGGAAGCCCAAAGCAGAACTCTTGACTTCCCTAGCAAAACTGTTCCTCTCCTAATTCTTTACAATTTAGAAGTATAACACTACCATTCATGAGGGAGCCCTCCTTTTCCTCAAATACCCAATCCATCAGCAAGTCTTGAGGGTTCTGCCTCCAAATATATTCAGAATCTTGCCATCTCCACTACTCGGGTCCTAGTCCAAGCGGCCATCACCTCTCTCCTGGATCACTGCAAACGCCACAGCCTAACTCATCTCTGGGCTTCCGTTCTTGGTGTTCATTGTCTGCTCTCCACCTGGCAGAAAGTAAGATCTTCTCAGAACGTAAATGAAATCCCTTGCTTAAAAGGATAAATTGTTAAAGCCCTCAGTGGCTTCTAATTGCAACCAGAATGAAGTCCATATTCCTCACTCACCATGGCCTTTCCTGGTTGTGCCCTTGCCTACCTCCTCAGCCTTGTCTCCTGCCACTCTTTTCCTTTTCTTTTCTTTCTTTCTTTTTTTTTTTTGTTGCATCATTCTGTCTTCTTTTAAAATTAATTTTTATTGGGGTACAGTTGACTTATACTGTTCCTTTTCACTATGTATTAGCCACAATGATTTTCTTTCTGTCCCTGAAATACTCTTAAGTTATTCCCTTTTTAGGGCACTGTACTGGCTGTTTCTTCCACCTGGAAATCTCCTTGCCTCTATGTTTGGGTAGCATCACTTAGGTCTGTTTAAATATCACTCCTGAAAAAAAAAAAAATCTTCTGGACTTCCCTGGTGGCGCAGTGGTTAAGAATCAGCCTGCCAACGCCGGAGACACGGGTTCGAGCCCTGGTTCGGGAAGATCCCACATGCCGTGGAGCAACTAAGCCCATGTGCCACAACTACTGAGCCTGTGCTCTAGAGCCCTCAAGCCACAACTACTGAAGCCTGCGAGCCACAACTACTGAAGCCCGTGTGCCTAGAGCCCATGCTCCACAACAAGAGAAGCCACCGCAATGAGAAGCCCGTGCACCGCAATGTAGAGTAGCCCCCGCTCACCGCAACTAGAGAAAGCCCACATGCAGCAACCAAGACCCAATGCAGCCAAAAATAAATAAATAAATTTATTTAAAAATTAAAAAAAAGAGATTATTCTAACTTATAAAAAAAAGTCTTCCTTGACCATCCTAGCAAAAGTTGCCCCTTGCATGCAATCTCCATTTCCTCATTGTCGTATTTTAGTTTTTGTATTTTTTCATGGTATAAGAACAGATTATTTCATTATTTGTTTATTTGCCTATGATTTCTTCTCCCTTCCTGCATTTTCCCTCTCAAACTCCTTTCTGGAGACAAGGATAAGTAAGGATAAGTCTTTTGGTTTGCTCATCGTTGAATCATCAGTGCCTAGAACAGTGCCTCATACACTGAAGGAGTTCAATAGTGTTGATTGAATTAGCACATTTAACTTTATCCGTCAGTGCCTAGCACATAATAAATGTCTGTTGCAATGACTTGATGGTGGAAAGGGACAGAGTTTTCCTTGAGGCCAGTCTTCTGTAAGCCACAAGCATGAGAACTGATTTCAAGAATTGCTTTCTAATGGCTTCATTTTACCTAATTAATATGACTTTTTGCAATGTACACATTTTGACATTCTTGTCCAGACAGTGTTATTGAAAATTCAAGTATGGACACTGGCATTATGGAAGAATAGTGAACTCCCACCCCCGCCCCCCATTTCCCTTCAGCTCAGATGCCTCCCTTTATTCCAATGACTTCCATATTTTCTTAGCATCTCTCCCAGGTTCCTCAATAAATTCCTTTCTTTTTTTTCTTATCATATTTTATATTTTATTCTTGAGATTATGCTTAGTAGGGGCTCAACAAATGAAGGGCTATATTTTATCTTTGTTAAGACAGCTCCTAAGCCCCAAGCAATAGTAGTAACTCTGAGCACCCAGGTGACTTTGGCATGTTTTTCTGGTATTGAAGGATACTCTACTAGGTAGCAGTTGCTGTGTAAAAATTATTCCAAAACTCAGTGGCTGAAACACTCAAAGTTTGTATGAATCAGAAATTCGAGAGCAATTCAATTGTGTGTTTTAGCTTGGAGTCTTTTATGAGGTTGTAGCCATATGATAACTATTTCTGTAGTTATCTGATGGCCTAAGGTTGGAAGATCTGTTTCTAAGGTCACTTACTCACATGCTGGCAAGTTGGTACTGGCCAGTTGATTTTTCTCCAAGAAGGTTTCTCCACAAGCCTGACTGAGTGTCCTCATGACATGGTAGGTGGCTGATTCCAAAGCAAGCGATCCAAGAGAGATCAAGGCAATGCCTTTGTAAACTAGACTTGGAAATCATATTTTATATCTCCGCCATATTCTACTAGTCACAAAAGCAAGCCCCGATCCAAAGTACAAGGGGATTATACAAAGATGTGACTACCAGAAGGTGAGGATCGTTGGGGCCTTCTGGAGGCTAGCTACCACAGAGAGGTTGTCAAGTAGCTGAAGAGTTTTTATTGCAAGAAACACAATATGCAATTATAAGTGGCTTAAATAATGACACTTACTATCTCGTATAATAGGAAGTCTACAGATAGGGCAGTCCTAGGGTTAATTCTTTTCGGCCTCTAGTCCTAGGCCTTTTAATCTCCTCAAAGATTAAGAGCTCACCGTCTTTTCATTCTGTCATCTTCAGCATGCTGGAGCTATTGCCTGTCATGGTCACGCGTTGGCTGCAGTGGTTTCAGGGCTCATGTGCAGACAGGGCCACATCCACTGAAAAAGAAAGAAGTATCAATTCTGTGAGTCAATTTTATTAAGAGAGATGATATTTCCGGGAAGTACTGCTGTGGATGTCTCTGATCCTACTGGCATGGTAACATAGTCATGCAAAAAAACCACTTTTTATTATGAATCCATACGTTCACAAGCATTAACGTTTTGTGAGTGCATACCTCGCCACTCATTGAAAAAGAAAATTATGGTGTGCACAGAAACTCAACCTTAAAAAAATTTAGCAATATTTAGATAGCTTTACAGACATTTTAGTATAAACATATTTATGTCAGGACTGTAGAACTTCCTAGAGTATCAGTACTCTGTTTATCTCATCTCCTCGCCAAATAAAGGGGGAATAAATGACTTGATTAAAGACCTTTTTGTGGTTTTTACCCAATGGCATTTTCCTGTAACCCTGGAATGGTCCATTTTGGTAGGTGTGGTATATACTAATGAATATGAATGAAAACAGTGTCAGAAAGATGATGGATTTTTTTAAATTGACCATGGTTCTTTCACTGGGTAAACTGACACCTGCTAATTAGCAGTAAGCGACTTTAAAATTTCAGACTCATAATTTTCCAAAATAGAGCGATTTAAAAATACTTTTATTTTTACGCTTAATTGTTAACAGTCTGTTTTCTTGTCCAGAGAAAAATGACAGCGACTGAATGATGTGTTCTACTCAAAGCATTCTTAAGCCAACATGGACTTATATTCCTGGCCTTCAGTCAGTTTCCGTATCTTTCTTTGCCCAGAGCTAAGATACTGAAATAAGGATTTACTAAAATTAACATACCTGCAATTCTGGTTCTTAGCTGGAAAGCATTTTAATATCTGGGCTTGGTTCCGGGATCTTTATTCAGGTAAAACTCCCACTGTTTTGGACGAAATCTTTGGTACCTGGTGTCCGATTAAGACGCCTGCGTCCACCTCCAACTAACCTCATCGTGAGACACCTGGTGCCGAAGCCACTTCTCAACCCCCCTCCCCATTCAGCGACACCCATCCGAAAGGACAGTCCAAGAGCCCACCAGTCGAGGAAACTGTGAAATGTTTGCTTTCTTGAAGCGATCCACGCACATTAACACGCCCCTTTTGAGTGAAATATCGTCATTGTGTAACCATTTGTCACCCCTGGGTGGGTGAGGGCAACAAACTCCCCAAAGTTGCTGTCTCAGGAATACATTTTATTCGTGGCTGGAAAAACGAAGTGGGGAATGTTACGGGGTAGGGAAAACAACTTGTTTATTTTCCTGGTGGTAAGCGGGGTAAGTAAACTATTTACAATAGGGCCGAGTACACGATGTGTTCGAACGACGAGGCAATGCAGGGCGTTAAATGAGTAGAAGGCAAGACTCCCACTGGAACCATCTCCTTCCTTTGTCTTCCACCCCCACCCCCAAGAGGTATGGGGGGGACCCGTGTCACGCGGATCGGAGGTGGCGGGGCCGAGGGGGCTGCGGCGCCCCAGAGGCGAAGGCGAAGGCGCCAGGACGCCGCTCCTCGCCTCTCAGAATGCCATCCGGGTACACACAAGGTCGGGGGCAAGACCGCACGGCGGCTCGGAGCTCCAAGGAGGGTCGCTAAGGAAGTGAGGGCTGCCGGCCGGAGGGCCAGCGGCGCGGGCGGCGCCAGCCTAGGCGGCGGCGGCGGGCGGGGCGTGCGCAGCGCCGCTCCCGGGGAGAAAGGAACCTCCACAGCGGCGGCCCGGGCTGCGGCCGGAAGGCCGTGGACCGGGAAGGGGGTGGGGGTGGGGGTGGGGCAGAGGGGAGAGAGGCGGGGCCTGGGGCGCGCAGCCCCAGTAGGTTTGCGAAAATTTTCCACTAGGGCTCCGAGCGCCAGTGCCGCCGAGGCGCAGCCCGCCCCTGCGCACCCGGGGCCACGTGACGGTGACTCAGCAGGCGCCGCCTCCCGGACCCCGGGCGGGGTAGCGGAGGGGAGAGGAGGGGAACCGGGGAGGGGAAGGCGGGGGGAGGAGAAGAGTGAAGTGATGGGGGAGGCCGGGGAGTCCAGGAGAGAGGAGACTAGTGGTGCGGAGACGCGAGCCTTTATCTCGGCCCCCCCAATGCCCCCTTGGTCCAGCTCCGTCAGCTGGGAGGCTGCCAAGTGCGCCAGCCAGGCTCGCACCGGGCGCGCCCAGCCCACGCCTGCGACCTGGAAAACCTACACTGCTCTAAACATCAGGGCTCTTCTCGGGGTCCTTTGAGGGAAGCCGCAGGGGGCCTCGAGGCCCTGCGGAGTTTTCACAGACTCGCCTGGCCGCGTGGGAATGCCCTGCTGGGGAGATTGCAGTCTGGGAAGCGATCACGCCCTGTTGGCAGCTGTCGGTGCCTGTGTACGTGGCTCTTGCCGTGGGGTACTGTGGCTGTGAAAGCGTGCACCGGAGGGAGGGACGAAAGGGTGAGAGGCCTTGACCCATCCCTTGTGCCCGGGGAGTCCCAGAGACACTGGTATTTGTCAGATGAAACTCCCGGACCTACGAGGAAATCCTCGAGGTTTCGGTGAACGTGGGATTTGTTGTGCAGCAGGTTCCAGATGGTTCCCCGTTAAGACTTTTGGAAATCGAAATCGGCGAAGATTTCCTCTGATTCTTCCATTGCGTTGAGTAGACATTACACAGACACCCCGCCCCTATCTCTGCTCTTATAAGGAAACATTTGTTCCAGAAGTATTCCAACTGCTTCATCTCCAGTGTTTTTTTAAGTTCTTTCTAGTGATTGTGACCGTTTCCTTTTCCTCAAGTCGCTCCATCAAAGTCTTGGAAGCAAATTAAAAAAAAAAAAAAATACTAGCCCGAATTAGGAAGTTAAGATCTTTGTTTACCGACTGCTTTGCCTGGGAAGACAGCGTTATGGATTTGCTCTTTTCAGGTTTCCTCACAGTCTGTTCTGGGGGCTTTTTTCTCTCACTCCCACCTTGAGGCAAAAGTACAGACTGGGGACTTGCCGGATGTCCCTTTTTTTCCACACCAGTTTTAACTTTCCCACCAGAACTGTGTGTATTGTTTTCTCGTAGGTTTCTGCAATTAGAATTATTGTAATTAATAAGAATAGCTGATGTCCTTGTAGTACTTGGGGCGGGCACTATTTCAGTTGTTTATAAATGTGCGATTATTTAATTCATCCACTGTGTGAAGTAGGAGCTGTTATTGTCCCGTTATCCAGCTTAACTTCATTCCTTAGAGATACAGAAATTGAGGCACAGTCGAGTTAGATAACAAGTCCCCTCCAGCTTGTAAGTGAAAGAACTGTAATTTGAACCCAAACTGTCCGAGGTAAATCCCACGTTGTGGTCACAATGCTATAGAAATTCCCTACTAACAAGCATAATTGCATTGAAATATTAAATTTACATTTCGTTGGGGATTTTTTTCCTTTTACTTATTTAGCCTTCCTGAAGTTTATTTCGGAGAAATGTCTAAATTTAGTTTGGATAGAAAATCACACATAATTTAAAAAAGAAACTCTTAAGAAGAAACCATGCATTCCAGGGCAGTATTACATTTTTCTTGCATGGAAGATTATTGAAATATTTGACCTGGGAACTTATTTTCCTTAGGAGAAACGTCTCCACATATACCTTGAGTGCCTAGGACATGGTAAGCCCTCCAGGAAAATGATGAAGCTGTTCAATCATCAGTTTGAATAATATATATCGATTGAAATGTACTCAAGAAGTGAACACCCTTGAAATGGTCGATGGCATAATGCCCAATGAAAAGGAAATTTCCACAAAGAAATATAAATATTAGGTGGATTCAATAGGGAAGATACTCCAGGTTTTTTCTTTTTTTTCTTCCTGGAACCTTCTTTTCTGCTCTTGAAGCCTTCCCTGAGCCTCCAAGACTGGGTTAGAAGCCTCTTCTGTGTGCTCCTGTGGCACCTAGAATCTATGCCTGCAGTGGTACATTGTATTCTCATTGCTTGCTCACCTGACTCTACTTCCTAGAAGATTCTTAAGTTTCCGGAAGGGCATTCTGTCTTTCTCAGCAGTGTGTCACCAGAGCTCAGCACAGTTGTTTGTCCTAAAATAGGAGCTTAGCAAGCAATACTAGTTAAAAGGATGAGTTTACTGGTCAGCCTTGTCTTGTTAGGATGTACTGAGTTGGGATTTAACAGAAACTGTGAGACCAGTGTACCCACTGGGACATAGTCTCTGTCCAAACTCCTCCCACTTTCCTCCTTTCTTATATTTCCTTGTTTTCTTTCTCTTTCTTCCTATCTATCTATCTATCTTTCTTTCTTTCTTTACCACTAGATATAAACTACCCGGTCAGGGATATATATTTTGAGTATGGGTATATATCCCATTGTCCAACTTGTTATTTTGCACATAATAGTTTTTTGATGTTTATTAAATAAGAGCAAAAACAACCTCTGAAAAATTTTGTCAGGTTAGCTTACTTTATTTCTGCACCCAATTAATAAATAACCACAGTCTTAATCCTGACCTCACAATTTGGGGTCTTTAGAATGATAGAATCATAGGATTTTTTCTTACAGCTGAGGGGAACTTGATAACTCTCTAAGACAGCCAGTAGCCACAAGAGGCTATTTAAATTTAAATTGATTAAAATTAAATTAAAAATTTAGTTACTCAGTAGCATTAGGTACATTTCAGGGGCTCAACAGCCACATGTGACGAGTGGCTCCTCTATTGGGCATATATTTTCATTATTGCAGAAAGTACTATTGGACAGAGCTGATGGTTACCAAAAATAGGTAAAAGGGCATAGTTTTATTAACTTAAATATATTTCTATTACTAAAAAATATTTCAGATTGCATATTACATACAAAGAACAACACATTCCTGTTTCAGATGTGTGTTATTTCACATAAACATTTTTTTCTTAACAGTTGTATTTAATGCACATTTAAACATATTCAGAAGAACGGATGGTTCAAAAGGATTCCTCTTTGTATTCCCCTAACATGACTATTCACCCCAATTGATCCTTTGTGACTCTTAATTTTTTTCAGCTTAAAAATACTTTAATCGACTTGAGTCACTGCACAAGTTTGACATTCATTAGATTCGGCTGTGCATTTTAAGCTCGCATGACTGAGAAACTAAAATACTCAGTAATGTTGGTAAAGGACAAATGCCAGATACTTTTGGACTGACCGAATATATATTTAATGACATCACACATGCCATACGGACAGTTCTCAATTTACAAACACTATTCTGAAGCAGCACAAATATAAAACATACGGGTGTACCTTCCTTAAACTCCTCCTTAGAACAGTATCGCCAAGGTAGCCATTGTACAAAAAATTTGTCAAATAAATAAATAAACAAACAAATAAATAAATCTTGGAATTTTTAGAGAATGGATAGCTTGAGTTGTGGAGGCAATAAAGACGCTGTGAAAAACCCTGGGGAATTAATAGAGGTTAATTCCACAGTAAAGCAGATTTGCTTAAGTGGTAACCCCCTAACAAAAATAGCCTAGCTCCACCTTTCTCCATCAGGCCCCGCCCCTCCTGGCCGAGTCTCTCTCCCCCTCCCCGAGTCTTTCACAGTTCTCCAATTTCATTTGTAATCCAGTTTCGGTTCTGGAGTTCAAAGTTTTGTGGCCTCACTTCTCTGAGCCTCAGTTTCCAGAACTATACAATAGGAATAATCACATGCTGATTGTCAAGAATTAAAGGAATATTTATGTGAAAATACTTTATAGATTAGAAAATTAATACAGAAACAAGGGACTGTGATTGTATACTTAATAAAACTCAACCCTGACGCCCGCCCCAAGGTTAAAGGGCCCTCAGAACGTGCTCATGATCGGCCTCTGATCGGAATCTGATCAGTTCATCAGAATGTTGAGGCCAGTTGATGGCTTGAAGGTTCTGGGAGTTGCGGGGTGGCGTTCTGGGAAGTGGAAGAAAGATTTAAGAAAGGAGATGGAAGGCTGTGAAAGAAAATAGTTCAAATTTGGCAAGAGTTTGCATAAATATCACCTTTTCCTTTAAGGAATGAATGTAATTGCCTGCATTTTCTCTCTACTTCCTTCTGTTTCATTGATTATTCCTGAGGCTAAAGTTTCTACTTTACATTCTACTTCATCTGACATAGCGTGTTTTTAAAAACTTAGAGTTGCTTACTTTGATTTTCCAGTTGTCTTTTGCTGATGGAGCGTCTGTGAACGGCAAATTCAAAGGATAACTGGCTGCCATAGCACAGGGGTAGGAAAGTGGTAGTTGTGGTCCTTGGGGAAGGCCTCGGCAGCTAAGCCTTTAACTCCTGGAGAAGCAGTGCCAGTCACAGCTACTTGCTGCCCTAGGGCAGAAGCGGCAGTAGTTAGAGCAGAGCAAATCAAACCAAACCAAGCAAAACCAAACAAGTAAAAATGGTGGTGGTGGGAGAGCGAGGGAGAGAGAGAGAGAGAGAGAGAGAGAGAGAGAGAGAGAGAGAGAG